>NW_016806351.1:52508-71910 GCF_001698545.2 Rhinopithecus bieti
TTATTTTAGGAGAAAAAAAAAAAAAACCAAAAAAAAAAAAAAAAAAAAAAAAAAAAAGATTGTTCTTATAGTTCCAGTTGACTTCCACCAGGTGGCAGATATTCAATGACATTTTTTAACTAACACTTTTTCATTTATAGTCTGTCTAAAGTGACTTAATGAAAAAGATGAATATTTGGTAAATTTATAAATTATTTATTTTGAAAATGTCTATAAAGTGTAGACAAAATTACTAAGCTAAGTAGGTTAACTTTACTTTTTTCTTTCCAATCTGTAGTGTGGTGTTGAACTCTTTAAAACAAAATGGTAAACATGCCATTTAGCTACTTTTGTTTTCTTATTTAGATGCAGTATCATTTTCTACATTTTTATTATCACATTTAAACAGTGATATAATATTTTAGACTTATAACAGAATATAATTTATTTTTTGTATATCTATAGTGCAGGTACAATCTTGCCGAAAGTGTTCTAATTGTATTGAATAAAACAAAATTACACTGAAAACATCAGCATATACTTATTATTTCTGAAAATATTATAAAGCAACTTAACTTTATTAAATCGTAAAGTGAATTATATTCGTTGAAAAAACTGAGGTTTCCTATGTCATTTTCTAGTCAAATTCTTCCATCTTCTATACTTCAGAGAGAACCATTTTTAAAATTGTTGTGGTTATTATTCCTGTAAATTTACTTACAGTTTTCCACAAATTTCTATCCCTAAGCAATATTTTTCTTAGTTTTACATGTTGTCTATTGATTTTGCTGTAAAGAATCTTTCATAACTTATTTTTTCTCAATACTGAGTTCCTAAGTTCTGTCCATAGCATATATATCACTGCCATTGATTTCCTTACATGAATGTAGAACACTGCCTGAATATTTATCTATTTTATTGTTGATGGATATTTGCAATATTTTTAGTTGCTTGCATTATACAAAGTGTCTATGTGTATTCTTGCATGTTTCCCTCACTGCATGTGTACAAAATTTCGGATTGATAGGATATGTACATCTTCAGTTTCCCAAGGTAGTTGAACAGATTTAAGTACCTGTTGGCAGTTAGTTTGTTTCACATCCTAACGAACACTTGTTGTTATCACATTTTTAATTGCTGTTGACCTAATGGCTTCAATTCTTTGCTAAGATTGCTAATAAGAATTAGATTATTTGTCTTCTAATCTTTTAATCTATTTCTACTAGATTATTTGCCATTTTCTATTTATTTTTTATGTATTTCAGATATTAAAACTTAAGTAAATTACATACAATGCACGTTTTCTTTTTCCCAGCTTTTGCCCTTTCCCCCTCTGTGTTTCTAAATATAATAAACATTATTCAGAAGAATGGCTCTAGGATAACGTATCTTGGACTACCTGGTAAGAAGCTGTTTGGAACAGGACGACCTCGCCTGCAGCTCAGCAGGAGATTCTGTGCTTCGCTTAGCACCATTGTGCAGGCTTCCACCACTGGCTGTAATTGTCTACAGATACAGTTATTTTAGTAACTGGTTTTAACAATTGATTTTGTAAACTATGAACACCTCACCTCAGGTTGCCTAGTGCTCAAGCAGTCTTTTTGATATCAGGTCACTCTCACAGTCACTCATAAAAAGCGAAACCCATGGAGATGGCGCTTATGTGGAGATGCTGGTGAGTCCTCTCTACTATAGCAGGGTCCTTCTAGCTTCATTCGCTCCTACCCAATATCATATCTGTGCAGCATGTCTAGAAATCAGGAAATCTAGAGAAAAATTAGCAGTATTCTTTACATATACAACGTCCTTTTCCCCCATTGGTGTTCACTATCTTCTTGTAATTGAGGTTTTATATATTCTTGAGTCTATTTCAGCCTTCCTCTTTTTCTTTTCCTAGTGCGATGTGCTTACCTATACAAATACCATGTTCCCTTGAATTTTAGAGTTACAATATGATTGTATATGACAATTTCTTTTTATTTTAGTGTTCTTTATTTAATTTTTTAAATTTCACACACTCTCTCTTTTAGACAAATTGCTATTCTTCAGTTTTGTTGGCTTTAGAGTTTAGAATCAGGTAAAATGATTTAATTTTTTAAAATATCAACTTATGGTAGATAAAGGGAAGCTACTCACTATGGTCCTCTTGGGTTCAAAGAGCCTATTATAGCTGGATTCCCATGGAAGAGGCCCAAACAGCCAATGTGGGATAATGCAAGTTTGGAACTTCATTTACAGGAAAAAGAAATACTGATAGCTGCTGAAATACTGTTTCCTTGTACTGCAATGAATCATAAGATGATTTGACTATAATAATCAGAATATAATAGACTTGAACAATTCTCATGAGGCTACATGTGTTATCTAATCTGTACAGCATGATTTATAGAAGTTTATAGAAGTTTACCATTTTCTGCCAGCAATTTTCTTTCTTCCAACATCTTCAATTTTGTGAATTTAAAAGTAACAAAATATCCACAAATGTATATGGTTGTATTTCAAGGAGTAATGATGTGTGAAAAAATAGCACATTTATTTTATGTAATTACGCAAAACCTTGAAAATATTTAAAATAATATTTTCACCAATATTTGTTAGGTGTGCTATCTATACTAAGAAATAATCATTAACATTAATATTAGAGTTAATTGTGGTAGTAAGTGAATTTGAATACTAATTTATGTGAACAAAATGTATATACAAATATTTATTAGTTTTTTTTAATAAACCCAGTTTTGTAGAAACATCATTTTTACTAATTTAACATTATAACACATTGTGCGATAACGTATTTTTCTAATTTCCCTCAACATTAGTTATCGTCTCTGTATTTTCAGTTAAGCTTAAGTCTCCTAGAATATAAGCAGCTGAAACAGAAAGTTTTCATTGAAATGTAATTTAATATTTGAGCACAATGTTTTAAAAGTGTGTGTATTTTTTTAAATTGAGTTGTTTGATATTAACATTGCAATTCTATTAATTGTAAATAGCATTAAAAATTTACCTTTAATAGCCTATTTAGTTAACTAAGATACAAAGAGTATTAGAAAGTGATAGCTTAGATATGTAGAAAAAATACAGATTGAATAATTGATAAAAAATGAAGGTAAAATTAATTTTTCAGTAAAATATAATTAAAATTATAAAACATATTTTATATCTTCTGAATTAAATATAATTGATAATACCTGTTAAAATATTTATCAATAATAAAAATTATAAAACCATGTCTTAATTCCAATACATTTTACAAAGAGCAATCACTGATTTTATTCGAAATACTTTTAATGGGATAAGCTTAACATAATGAGAGAATGCATGGATATATGCAAGGAAAAGTGCTTCAGTAAGTTACATTTAAGTGAGAAAGGACTTTTGATATTAAGAATGAAATAGAATTGTTGTCCAGTTTTACATTTTTGAGCTAGTTTGTACTACTAATCTGAAAAGTGTGTTTGGAAAATGCCTTCAATGTAGGCTTATATTTCATAACCTTCTCTATTCAGAATAATGATATGTTCACAAATATATGTGGATATTGAGAATTAAAGAAGTAAATGTGTCTATAGGCAATTAGAATTACGCTTTTCTAATTTTTCATTGAACTTGAATGAAGTTTCCATTGACCATATTATGTTCCTTATATTTGTCTCCCCATTGGCCTTTACTTTACCTTTAGATCCTAGGTGAAATAGATAGATATAGATATCTACATCATACATACACATAATACAGATATGGATATAGATAAATCATACATACANNNNAAATAGCATTAAAAATTTACCTTTAATAGCCTATTTAGTTAACTAAGATACAAAGAGTATTAGAAAGTGATAGCTTAGATATGTAGAAAAAATACAGATTGAATAATTGATAAAAAATGAAGGTAAAATTAATTTTTCAGTAAAATATAATTAAAATTATAAAACATATTTTATATCTTCTGAATTAAATATAATTGATAATACCTGTTAAAATATTTATCAATAATAAAAATTATAAAACCATGTCTTAATTCCAATACATTTTACAAAGAGCAATCACTGATTTTATTCGAAATACTTTTAATGGGATAAGCTTAACATAATGAGAGAATGCATGGATATATGCAAGGAAAAGTGCTTCAGTAAGTTACATTTAAGTGAGAAAGGACTTTTGATATTAAGAATGAAATAGAATTGTTGTCCAGTTTTACATTTTGAGCTAGTTTGTACTACTAATCTGAAAAGTGTGTTTGGAAAATGCCTTCAATGTAGGCTTATATTTCATAACCTTCTCTATTCAGAATAATGATATGTTCACAAATATATGTGGATATTGAGAATTAAAGAAGTAAATGTGTCTATAGGCAATTAGAATTACGCTTTTCTAATTTTCATTGAACTTGAATGAAGTTTCCATTGACCATATTATGTTCCTTATATTTGTCTCCCCATTGGCCTTTACTTTACCTTTAGATCCTAGGTGAAATAGATAGATATAGATATCTACATCATACATACACATAATACAGATATGGATATAGATAAATCATACATACAAACAACCCATTGCCTATTTCATATTTTTAATACACTATTTATTTGTTTTCAAGTAATAGTCCACTATCATTTGTTTTCTATGTCATACTTTTTATTGTTATATTCTTTCTACACAGTTAACTGAAAGACAGCCTCAAGCAAGTCCTTCAGGAGGTATTCCAGAAGAAGACATTATTATAAAAGTTAGCTTCTTAGTATGTTACTGTTCCTGACCATCTTCTAGTGGGATAAGATGTGGAGGTAGGAGACAGTCATATTGATGATTTGACCCTGTATAGGCCTAGACTAATGTGTGTGTGTGTGTCTTCATTTTTAATAAAATAACATTTAAAAGTAAAAAAAAAAAAATTAAAATTTTAAAATAGAAAAGGGTTTATAGCATAAGGATATAATGAAAGAATATGTTTTGTATAGATGTGCAATATGTTTGTGTCTTAAGCTGTGTTATTATAAAAGGCCAAAATTAATTAAAAGTCTATGAAGTAAAAACATTACAAGATAAGATTAATCTGTTATTAAGAAAGAACAGTATTTTGTTGTAAATTTTGTGTAGCCTAAGTATACAATGTTTATAAAGTCTACAGTAGTGTGGAGTAACGTCCTAGGTCTTCACATGCACTCACCACTCATTCACTCACTCACTCACCGAGAGCTACTTCCAATTTTGCAAGCTCCATTCATGGTAAGTGCCCTATACAAATGTACATTTTTTTGGATATTTTATACTCTGTTTTTACTGTATATTTTCTATATTTAGATACAGAAATTCTTACCATTGTGTTAAAATTGCCTACAGTATCCAGTACAGTAACATGCTGTACAAGTTTGTGGCCTAGAGCAACAGGTCATACTATATAACCTAAGTTTGTAGTAGTCTGTACCATCTCGATTTCTGTCAGTACACTCTATGATGTTTACACAACAAAAAAATTACCTAACAATGCACTTCTCAGAACATATTCCCATCATTAAGCAACACATGACTGTATATGCAAATACTTTTGACTAACCTAACCTAATTGACATGTGCAGATATCACACATGCTCAATAAAAGCAAGAATAAAGGTTCATTTAAAAGTTACATGTTACTTTTCTCAGAATAGAGTTGTGAATAATTAGAGTCTCAATAAATTTCAGAAAGTTAATATTATATTAAGTATATTATTCATCGAAATGGAGTTAAATTAGAAAGGAATAACACAAAGGTATCTAGGAAAGTTCCAAATATACACAAAATAATCAACATACTCCTAAACAATATATGTCAAGATATATTAAAACCTTTGAAACCATATTAAAAATTTGAAAGGAGGAATTAAAATACAAGTTATAACATATTGGAAACTAGTTATAAAATTACAACATATCAAAATGTGTGGGAGTCAGCTAAAGCAGTGCTAAGAGGAAAATTTCTAACTTTACATGTTTATAATTTTTTAAAAGTAGAGATTTAAAACTCAGTGACTCAAATTCCTCCATTAGGAAGCTATAGAAGAAGAGAAAATTAAATCTGTTAGTGAAATAATAACAATAATAATAATAAAATAGAAGACAGAGAATAGAGAAAACTAACAGAGTCAAAGGTCGTTTTCTAATAAAGATTACTAAAATTGATATGACTAGCAATATTGATCAAGAAAACAATTGCCAATACCCAATAATGAAAAGGAAACACAAGTATAAATTCCATAATTTAGGAAAAAATGAACCATTGCCTTCAAAGGTGAAACTTTCTAAATTAGTCAAAAAGGAATGAAATATGAGATTACTTTTATATCTGTTAAAATTGAATTTATTGTTGAAACTTTTTACTCCCTCCAAAAAAGAAGAAACAAATCTCTGGCCCATATGGCTTCAGAGTTGAATTCTATCAAACATTTGAAAGAGGAAATGATATATATGTCAAACCAACCCTTACATAAAATAAAAGAAGTAGGAATACTTCCAAACATATTTTATGATGTGAGCAAAACCCTGATACCAACACTTAATAAGGACAATTCAGGAACAATTTTACACAAATGTGCTCCATGATTATAAGTAAACAAACAGAGCATTAGCAAAGCAATCCAGATTAAAACAAGTACACGATCGTAATGCACATTTATTCCAAGAACGCAAGGTTGGTTTAATTTTTGAAAATTAATCAATAAAATACAGCGCTTAAAACAAATATGGTGGCATTAAGAATGTATCTCGCTGATCTCCAACTACAGAATGTACAATGGACCAAAGACTCCAGGTGCAATGCTTTTATATTGATTGTTGAACTTGCATCATGGTCATGCTTTCCACAAGCTGCTCTCTCCATGCAGCAAGACTATCCATGGAAGCCCCTTCCTGGGGAATGGAGTTCTCCTAGGACATGGTCTGAATGTTATGGACTACCCTATGGCCTTGTGGAACTTTTCTTACAACTTCATTATAATGTAAGAATGTTCCACCCAAATTGTCTTCCTTTCATCCCTCCCACTTGTCCTCACTCAGAGTTAAATCTGTAACATAATTTGATGGCTCTCCTAGACTCCCCTGGCTACCTCTTTATATTTTTTCATATATTCTTTTTGAGACAGAGTTTCACCCTTGTCACCCAGGCTAGAGTGCAATGATGTGATCTCGGCTGACTGAAACCTCCTCCTCCTAAGTTCAAGTAATTCCCCTGCCTCAGCCTCCTGAGCAGCTGGGATTACAGGTGTGCACCACCATGCCCAGAAATTTTTTTGTATTTTTAGTAGAGATGGGGTTTCACCACATTGGCCAGACTGGTCTTGAACTACTGACATCAGGTGATCCACCTGCTTTGGCCTCCCAAATTGCTAGGATTACAAGTGTGAGCCACCATGGCTGGCCATCAAGTAATTTCTGCATATGTATTTCACCTTAGCATTTGCTTCTTGAAGGATGCCAACCAAAACAAGTGGTACTAGAAGTGGTCTGAGAAAAGAAGTGGTAAGATGAAGGCTTGGCATAGGCTGATTTACTACCTGACAAGGGCAGAGGACATCAACCTGGTGGGTAGGTGGGGCAGAATGTTATGGCTGTCTTCACACAGGTAATAGTTTACTTGATAAGAACTTTACCAACCACAAGCAGGGAAAAGGTCCTGGTGTTGAGAAAAACATGATGATACAAGTATTTGAAATTATGGTGGGTACAATGGCTATAAAGACAGTAGAGTTGGCTCGTTATTTTCAAGTTGTTATTGATATCATACAGATTTATGAAAACTCAATGACTGTTATAAGGGGAAACTCAAAAGGCCTCTGTGATAACTTATAAAAAATCTTTTGTCTCTTGAAGTAGAAGGCAGTTACAGTTGAACATCAGTGAGCTGACAAGCTGATTGTTAGTGTTACAGGGCTCCATAAGTGGTCAATTGCTCAGACAAGATAAGTCAGGCCCTAGTTGGGAACACTTGAGAACCTAAAACATGGAAGAAGGACATCTATATAGATGCTATTGAGGGTATTGCCCTGCAATGGAAATAGAAAAGACAAATCTCCCCAGTGGGCAGAACTGCAATAAATGAGCCTGGTCATCCACTTGGTGAATAAGAAGTGACCCAAGGTAATCATACATTTAAATGTCTTGGCATCACACAAGACTTGGCTGTCTGTTCAAGGGCCTGGAAACAAAAACAAACAAACAAACAAATAAGCAAAACTGTATGATTAGAGTCAAGGAATTCAGTAATAGAGTCATGTGAATGGACATATGGAAGGATGTATGAAATGTGAAGATTGTTGTATTACACTTGAAAAATTGAGAACTCATGACTAAATAATGAATTAATTTCAAGTGTATTGATTCATTATTTGGTTATAAGTTCTCAATTTTTTTTTTAGAACATATCAAATGGTGGAGGCATTGACTAATGAAGTAAGCAGGTGGCTTCCTTCTCTCTCTCATTTTCTCTAAAGATATTTTTCCTAAAATAATTCTTGCACATTTAATACTATCTTGGTCTGCTTCTCTAAGGACTTAGGCCAATAGAGTAGGCAGAAAAATGCCCACCTTTCCACCCAAGGTATCTACTTCCTAATCTTTGGAACCTATGACTGTTATGTTACATGAAAACAGGGTTTTTGCTGATGTGATTTAGTTAAGCATCTTGAGATAGGGAGATTATCCTGAATTTTTAAAGTGGGTTCTACATGCAATCTCGTATACCATAATAAGAGGAAGACAAAGGGAGACTTAAACACAGATTGAAGAGAAGTCACTGTGACCACAGAGACAGGGATTGCAGTGATGCCACTACATGACAGGAATGCCCACAGTTATTAAAACTGGAAGAAGCAGTGAACTTATTCTTGCTTAGAATATCTAGAGGAGTAGAGTGTAGAGAACACTTTGAATTTGGTCTACTGATACTGATTTCATACTTATGGCCCCCAGAACTGTGACAAAATAAATTTTTATTGGTTTGAGCCACTAAATTTGTGGTAGTTTGATATAGAAGTCATAGGAAGTTAATACAGCCAACAGAAAAAATAAATAAGTTAAAGAAAGAAAATCACAGCACAACCCAATTCAGGCAAAAAAAAAAAAAAAAAATGAAACAAATCAGCATGTAGTCATGATAAATTGAAAAGCTCACAAATACTAGGGAATAAAATGAATTTCTAAATTACATTAAAGACACCAATAGATAATGTTGAACTTAGTGGTTAAATATTGAATGCCTTCTGACAAACATCAGAGAGAATATAGGGATGTTAACTTGTAGCATTTCTGTTAAGCATTGCACTAAGAATCCCAGCCAGTGCAATAAAATTCTGAAAAATCAAATAGAAGCATACAAATTAGAAAAGAATAAGTGAAATAATCTTTATTCAGAGAGACCTAATTTTATACACACAAAAATGCAAATAAATCTACTTATGTAATGCTAAAACTAATGAAGGTCTTTAACCAACTTGCAGGGCATAAGGTCAATATAAACATCAAATTATTGTCCTATATGCTTGCAATAAACAAGTAGGGAGTTTTTGAAAACTAATAGTACCGAAAAAGAAAGAGTGAAAGCCACTGTCCTGAGATCAACTCACTTCCAATCAGTTTGGGAGCTTGGAAGAAAAATTATGAAACACTTCTGGGTAAGGACAGGTGATCTTGTCTAATTTCCTTATAAATATGATGATCAACACATGCTAACAAGGAGACTAACGGTATTTGTTAGGAGCATGGTCCATATTTATGGTATCTTCTTATAAGGATGCTCTTGGCCAAGGATTGTTTATTGAAAATAAGGCCAAAAATTGGATTTGTCAGATGAAAGTCTCCAGAAATGCCATGTGCATTTGTTTCCTATTATGCTATCAAATTGCCGTGAACTTAGTTGCTTAAAATAAAACAAATTGATTATTTTACAAGTCTGGAATGGGTCTCACTAGAATAAAATCAAGGTGTTATCAGGCTGTATTCCTTTTTGAGGCTCTAGCACAGTATCTGTTTCCGCTTATTAGTTTCCTTGTAGAAGTTAGTTTTTGCAAGTATGGAACTGAGGTCTCATTTTATAGTGGATTGTAATATTAAGGGTTTCTTGGCCGGGCGCGGTGGCTCAANACCTTAATCACATCTTGAAAATCCCCTTTTCCTATGTAATGAATCTGTGTTCATAGGTTCTGGGGATTAAGACAGAAACATCATTGAGGGAGAGGTATATCATTTGGCCTAACACATTGGTTTATACAATGAAGTATTTAATTAAATAAATTGTACCCTTTTTATGAAGCATCAATTTGCATACCTCACTTAGAGACCTTTTTGTCTTCAGACCAGAAAACACATGACTAATTCAGGTAAGAAAAGCTCTAGAGCCAGCATTTGTTTCCCAAATCTTGCCTACCTTTGTACATGCCTCTTAATTGTTTGTCTTTGAAATTATTATAAAGCTTTGTCTTGGATAGGACCTCTAATTTGTCAGAGTCTGATTTCTCAATTTCATTACTTTTGTTAGTTGAGATTATCCCAGAGAGCAGAATTGTCTTTGAGACCCACCTATCACAATGACTAATATGTGTTTTGGTCAGAAAAAGAAGAGTATGAAAAAATATAAGAATTTGATGCCAGATTGAGTGCCTACATATCCTTGGGGAAAAGTGGCAAAATCTTAAAGTAAATTATGAGAGACAACTCTTGCAAATTGAATTTGGAGGAAATAGCATAGAAAATGTAGTATATATAAGAATTCATTTTTTGCGTGTGATTATTATGTTTTCATATGCTCATATTTCAAAATCTGAGGAACACATAATAATAAAAATGATCAAAAATTTAAAAAATTATATCAAATCCCATAATTCAGTAATCATACTTTTATTTAACACATTTACTGAGTTAGAAAGGTAGGTAAGTGATAGGTAGAAAGAAATTACCTAGAACAAAATTGGATAACACTATGCATCTTTTTAAAAGTATGCTTATAATGTAATAATAGTATTACAATTGTTTCATGTAATAGGAAAAAAATAGATGAAACTAAAGGAATAAATAATCTTCAGAAGAATGCATCCCAGTTGTAAGAAATGTTCCTATAATATTCCTTAGGTATGTCTTGATACTCTGTTGCAAGAATAAACATATTATTGCATAATTAATCAATGGATAAAGTGACCACTACCATTAATTTCAATTCAACATCTCTATTCCTGAGTTATTCTACTCTATTACATAAATTTATTGTTTGATTATGAGTTCCCAATTTCTTTAGAACAGATCATGGATAATATAGTCATTCCTTATTGATTATTTTAGCACATATGATATTTTTGAACAATAAGCTTAGGAAGAAAAAATTATCCTCTAACTAATAGTTGTTAAATCTACTACTGGAGCATCTGTTTTTCCTCCCTTTTTTTATTTTTGGAGAAAAATACTTCCAAATTACATTTCTTCCGAAGTTAACTAATTCATAAGATTTTATATGTAAATCTAATTAGTCATTTCCACAATTCCTGTGACACTATAGCTAATTTAACATTTTTACTATGTCATCAGATTAAATTAACTTTAAATTTGGTATTTACATCTGCATTTTAAATCTTATGTGTTTCTGTAGTTAGGACTCTTAAGTCTGGTGTTTCATTAATGATTATTCTCTGTCACTTTTCTCTATTATATTATATCCCAATAAAAGAAAATCTTTATATTGCCACCCTTCATATCTAAACTTTGCACTATAGCAAATTTGGAGAAAATGAATAAATACATAATACTACAGTTTGAAATTTTCAAATGAAAATGTAGAAAAAGATCACTTCATTGCATTTATTACACGTAAATAACTATTATAGTAACATCAACCACTTTGAAAAATAAGACGAGCTAAAAGGTTAACTTTGCATATCAGATTTGGAGAGGAAGATATTTAACTTTTTATCATAACATGAAAATTATTACATAGCCTACACTTTTATTTATAAATTTTATCTCAAATAGTTAATAGAGTGGATTTTTTAAAGTGTCAAATATTTTCAGGTTTAAACATACAGAAGAACATGGTAAAACCTTGAAAAAAGGTGTTGCAAATATTTATTGATCTGGCAGTTAGAAATTGGAGACACATAGAAAAGAAATTTGTATCATTGATTAGAAAGCATAAGATGCCATCCAAAATGACTTAAGACTTTCATTAATAATTTCAGTTGTTTTAAAAATATTTTAATCTAGATAAAATGTTATTTCTCTCAGTAACAGTGATTGAAAACTCTTTAGAATATATGTAAACTGTTGAAATAATTTTCTCATTTATTTACTTATTTATTTAGAGACGGAGTCTCCTTCTGTTGCCCAGGCTGGAGTGCAGTGGCGCGATCTCAGCTCACTGCAAGCTCCGCTTCCCGGGTTCACTCCATTCTCCTGCCTCAGCCTCCCGAGTGGCTGGGACTACAGGCACCCATCACCACGCCCGGCTAATTTTTTTTGTATTTTTGGTAGAGACGGGGATTCACTGTGTTAGCCAGGATGCTCTCGATCTCCTGACGTTGTGATCCGACTGCCTCGGCCTCCCAAAGTGCTGGGATTACAGGCGTGAGCCACTGTGCCCGGTCTAATTTTCAAATATTTTAAGGTTAGCAGCTACATTTTACATGGAATTTTCAGGGTGTAAACATCCCTTATATTTTTTACTTGCATATGCCTATTACATAATTCTCATTTAAACTTTGTGTTCTTTTGCTGAAAATAAAATGTGTGAATCTGATATTCTTTGATATGGAGAAAAACAAATTTAAAGAAAACATTTTAACACGACTTGTCTAAATGAAGAGGGTACCACCAAAAATCTTAAGCCTTGATAAATTGCTTCTCTGAATATTAACATAATGATTGCAGAAATCCTGGTATTAAAAATTATATATAAACATATTTTGATTATAAAATATTATTAAAATATTGAATGTATTATTTCTATTTTATATAAAAGTAACTGTGCTTCTTTTACTAAAGATTTAATAAGTGGTTCAGGCATGGTGCCTCACGTCTGTAATCCCAGCACTTTGGGAGGCTGAGGCAGGTGGATCACGAGGTCAGGAGATCGAGACCATCCTAGCCAACATGGTGAAACCCCGTCTCTACTAAAAGACAAAATTAGCTGGGAGTGGTGGTGCATGCCTGTAGTCCCAGCTACTCTGGAGGCTGAGGCAGGAGAATTGCTTGAACCTGGAAGGCAGAGATTGCAGTGAGCCAAGTTCACGCCACTGCGCTTCAGTCTGGGGACAGAGCAGACTCCGTACAAAAANAAAAAAGGTTGTCGTTAGATTCTAAAACCTGCTTCATTTCTGGGCTGGTATCTCCCTTCTTTCATTTATAAAGCAAGCAATTGAATACAGTCTTTCTTGTTTTGCACCTCTCTGACCCACTCTTGCCACACAAATTATATTTGGTCCACAATGGTAAATCAGGATCATCTCCCTATCTCGAGGTTCTTCACCTTAATCACATCTTGAAAATCCCCTTTTCCTATGTGATGAATCTGTGTTCATAGGTTCTGGGGATTAAGACAGAAACATCATTGAGGGAGAGGTATATCATTTGGCCTAACACATTGGTTTATACAATGAAGTATTTAATTAAATAAATTGTACCCTTTTATGAAGCATCAATTTGCATACCTCACTTAGAGACCTTTTGTCTTCAGACCAGAAAACACATGACTAATTCAGGTAAGAAAAGCTCTAGAGCCAGCATTTGTTTCCCAAATCTTGCCTACCTTTGTACATGCCTCTTAATTGTTTGTCTTTGAAATTATTATAAAGCTTTGTCTTGGATAGGACCTCTAATTTGTCAGAGTCTGATTTCTCAATTTCATTACTTTTGTTAGTTGAGATTATCCCAGAGAGCAGAATTGTCTTTGAGACCCACCTATCACAATGACTAATATGTGTTTTGGTCAGAAAAGAAGAGTATGAAAAAATATAAGAATTTGATGCCAGATTGAGTGCCTACATATCCTTGGGGAAAAGTGGCAAAATCTTAAAGTAAATTATGAGAGACAACTCTTGCAAATTGAATTTGGAGGAAATAGCATAGAAAATGTAGTATATATAAGAATTCATTTTTTGCGTGTGATTGTTATGTTTTCATATGCTCATATTTCAAAATCTGAGGAACACATAATAATAAAATGATCAAAATTTAAAAAATTATATCAAATCCCATAATTCAGTAATCATACTTTTATTTAACACATTTACTGAGTTAGAAAGGTAGGTAAGTGATAGGTAGAAAGAAATTACCTAGAACAAAATTGGATAACACTATGCATCTTTTAAAAGTATGCTTATAATGTAATAATAGTATTACAATTGTTTCATGTAATAGGAAAAAAATAGATGAAACTAAAGGAATAAATAATCTTCAGAAGAATGCATCCCAGTTGTAAGAAATGTTCCTATAATATTCCTTAGGTATGTCTTGATACTCTGTTGCAAGAATAAACATATTATTGCATAATTAATCAATGGATAAAGTGACCACTACCATTAATTTCAATTCAACATCTCTATTCCTGAGTTATTCTACTCTATTACATAAATCTATTGTTTGATTATGAGTTCCCAATTTCTTTAGAACAGATCATGGATAATATAGTCATTCCTTATTGATTATTTTAGCACATATGATATTTTGAACAATAAGCTTAGGAAGAAAAAATTATCCTCTAACTAATAGTTGTTAAATCTACTACTGGAGCATCTGTTTTCCTCCCTTTTTTTATTTTGGAGAAAATACTTCCAAATTACATTTCTTCCGAAGTTAACTAATTCATAAGATTTTATATGTAAATCTAATTAGTCATTTCCACAATTCCTGTGACACTATAGCTAATTTAACATTTTACTATGTCATCAGATTAAATTAACTTTAAATTTGGTATTTACATCTGCATTTTAAATCTTATGTGTTTCTGTAGTTAGGACTCTTAAGTCTGGTGTTTCATTAATGATTATTCTCTGTCACTTTTCTCTATTATATTATATCCCAATAAAAGAAAATCTTTATATTGCCACCCTTCATATCTAAACTTTGCACTATAGCAAATTTGGAGAAAATGAATAAATACATAATACTACAGTTTGAAATTTTCAAATGAAAATGTAGAAAAAGATCACTTCATTGCATTGATTACACGTAAATAACTATTATAGTAACATGAGTAATCATCAAGCCAGCTTTGAAAAATAAGACGAGGGCTAAAAGGGTTAACTTTGCATAATCAGTATTTGGTATGAGGAAGATTTTAAGGGCTTTTTATTCATGGAAGCATCGAAAATTATTACATAGGCCTAGCACTTTATTTATAAATTTATCTCAAATAGTTATATGAGTGGATTTTTTAAAGTGTCAACATATTTATCAGGTTTCAATACTACAGAAGTAACATGGTAAACGCTTGAAAAAAGGTGTTGTGCAAAATTATGATCTGGCAGTTAGAAGTGGAGACCATAGAAAAGAATTGTATCATTGATTAAAATGGCATAAGATGCCATCCAAATGACTTAAGTAGCTTTCATAATAATTTCAGTTGTTTTAAAAAATATTTATATCTAGATAAATATTGTTATTTCTGCTCAGTAAGCTCAGTGATTGAAAAAGCTCCTTTAGAATATATGTAAATACTGTTGAAAATAATTTTCTCATTTATTACTTATTTATCGTTAGAGAGGGCGGAGTCTCGCTTCTGTTGGCCCAGGCGCGGGAGTGGGCAGTGGTCCGGCGATCTCAGCTCACTGGCATAGCTTCCGCTTGCCCGGGTCACTCCCATTCTCTATGCCTCAGGTGCGCTCCCGGCGAGTGGCTGGGACTGAGCAGGCCAGCCCCATCACCAACGCCGCGGCCTAATTTTTTTGTATTTTTGGTAGAGACGGGGATTCAGCTGTGTTAGCCAGTGATGCTTCTGTCGATCTCCTGACGTTGTGATCGCGACGCTGGGGCGCTCCCGGGGCTCGCCCAAAAAGTGCTGGGATTAGGCAGTGGCCGTGAGGCCCACTGGCTCGTCTAATTTCAAAATATTTAGGTTATGCCAGCTACATTTTACATGGAATTTTCAGGGTGTAAACATACGTCGCTTTATATTTTTTCTTGCATGACATGGCTATTAGCATAATTCTTCATTTTAAACTTTGTGTTCTTTTGGGGCTGAAAATAAAAGTTGTGATCTGATATCTTTGATATGGAGAAATAACAAATTTAAAGAAAATACATCATGTTACACGACTTGTCTAAATGAAGAAGGTGACGCAAGCCAAAAATCTTAAGGCCTTGATAATTGCTTCTCTGAAATTAACATAATGATTAGGCAGAATATCCTGGTATAAAAATTATATTTAAACATTATTTTGATTATAAAATATTATTAATATATGAATGTATCATTCTTATTATATAAAAGTAACTGTTGGGGCTTCCTTTTAAGCTAAATAGATTTAATAAGTGGTTTCTAGGCCATGTGCTCACGTCGTTTAATCGCCAGCACTTTGGGAGGCTGAAGGCGGTGGTGCAGCGAGGTGCGGAGAATGCGATGAGCCCATGCCTGGCCAACAGGGTGAATACCCGTTCTCTATAAAAATGAGAAAAAAAAAAAAAAAAAGACAAAATTTAGCCTGGGGAGTGGGTGGTGGGCATGCTGTATTCCGCAGCTACTCGGAGGCTGAGGCAGGAGAATTGCTTGAAGCCTGGAAGGCAGAAGATTGGCAGTGAGGCCACAGTTTCACGGCGACTGCGCTTCAAGTGCCTGGGGACAGAGCAGCTCCGTAGCAAAAAAAAAAAAAGAAAAAAAGAAAAAAAAAAAAAAAAAAAAAAGAATCCAAGTAAGTGATCATAAAGATATTCTTTTTTTTCTAACCCATGATAATTTTCTAACAAGATCATAATCATCTGAAGCATTATTATTTGGGCCTTAGAAGTATAGACAATTATATCTATTTAAAATATTATGTTCATTTTCTGGTGTGGCATGTAAGGAGCTTGGACGTCATCACTCTCATCTTCAAAATAATTACAGGAGTGAACAAACTGAAAATAAACAACTCTTCCTAGATGCATTAGAGAGCTGTTGTCAGAGGGCTAACCGCTTCCCTCCATGTTGAGGAGACAGGCTAATAAAGGGAAAACTAGCTTACTGGATCACAAGTTTAGAGTAAAAAAAGCCTATTGCTGAAGGTACTACTAGGGTAGGCAAGATTAAACTGCATCTTAAAATAAAACTTAAAGTAGATTTCAGAGAGAGAAAAATTATAATGAATAAAGACAAATATTACATAATAAGTAAATCAATTCTCTAAGAAGATACAATTCTTAATGGGGATGACCGTGACCATAGAACATCAAAATACATGAGAAAAACTGATAGAACTATAAAGAGTAATAGATGAATCTGCAATTATCATTGAATTCTTTAATATACCTCTATTAGTAACTGATTAACTATCAGGAAAATCATCAGTAAGGACATAGTTGAGCTGAAGAGCACCATTAATCAACAGGATCTCATTGACATTTGCAGACCACTTCATCCAGTAACAGCAAAATACACATATTTCTTAATCTCACATAGAACATTTACTGAAATACACCACATTATGGACCACAAAACATATGTTAACCAATATAAAATGTAAGAATTATACCAAGAATGATTTATACTACAAATAAATTAAATTATAGGAATCAATAGAAGAAAAATAGCTGAAAAATTCTAAAATATTTAGAAATTGACTAATGCACTTCTAAACAACAACTGAGTCAAAGAAGAAGTCTTAAAATAAACTAAAACATATTTTAAACTAAGTGAAAATGATAATATAAACTATCAATATTTGTGCAATGCAGCAAAAGCTGTGCTTAGAGGAATATTTATAACATTGTAACATTGAATGTATATATTAGAGAAGAAAAATGATTTAAAATAAATAATCTAAGTTTCCAAATTAGAAAATTAGAAAAGAATAATAAATTAAATCCAAAATAAGCTGAATGAAATAACAAAAACTATACCAGAAATCAATTAAATTGAAAATAAGAAATTAGTAAAGAAAACTACTAAAAAAAAAAAAAAAAAAAACTTATTCTTAAAAAAAAAACCCTTATGAACACTCTAGTTAGCCACACAATCCAGCAATAACACTACTTAGTATTCACTCAAATGTCTTGAAACGTTAATCCACACATAAACCTGAATACAAATGGTTATAGCAAATTTATTTGTAATTGTCAAAAACTTGGAATCAACCAAGATGTCCTTCAATAATTGAATGTATAAATAAATTGTGGTACATCCAGTCGTATAATTATTATTCACTGACCAAAACAAATAAGCTTCCCAGCCATGAGAAGCCATGAAGGAAATGTAAATGTGTGTTGCCCAGTCAAAGAAGCCAACCAGAAATGGCTACAGACTGTTCAATTATAACTATAAGACAATCAGCAACAACAAAAAGATCAGTGTCTGCCAAGAGTTTCAGTGGGAGAGATGGATGGACAAGTGGAACACAGGTGATTTTTAGGGTAATAGAATTTTCTGTGTGATATACCATAAGAGTGGATACATTCATTAATTCCACATAGACAAATTGTGCCACAAAATATACACACAAAGTAGACAAGTTACTTTTAATCTAAACCAGTATTGAGTTTTCTTTCTTATATTAATTTATCTTGACTTCTGCTATGTATACAAATGTTGCACATTCTTCTTGTTTTATTAGTACTGAATAATATAAAAATATAATATTAAACTAGAATACCATATTTACAACATATTATGATGTGAGATCATTATAATATAATATTCCATTTTTTCCTTATATCCCCAGAAAGAGTATTGTTTTATCCAGACTTCAATTTTGAGAATTCCGTAAAATTGTATTTTTAATGTATCAGTTTATATACCTCTTTTCCACATATTTTATAGCATTATTTCATCTTTTGGTTTGCTGTCGACTGGTGATTTTAATTATATTTAACTATTTCAATAATAATTTTTATTGCCTCCAAAAAAAGTGTGTATTTAAACTTGCTTTTATCTTATCCTCAGCTCCTCTTTAAAAAATCGCAAAAGGTATTTCAGAAAGCATTTTAATTGTCATTTGTTAAATATTGTTAAAATTTTGAAATTATTAGAAAGCATATATTTTTGGTAGCTAAAGAAAAGGTACCTACTTATATCTACATACCCCAATATTTCTACCCAAAATAATACAGAATAAGAAGAAAAACACTACTTTAAAACTATACTATCAGCATCTGTTGAAGACATACACTGAGAAGTGCAAAATAATTATTATTTCTTAAAAATTAAAATACCAAGTTTCCAATTAAAACTGGCATGTCGGCGGGGCGCGGTGGCTCAAGCCTGTAATCCCAGCACTTTGGG
>NW_016806351.1:72392-82187 GCF_001698545.2 Rhinopithecus bieti
AAAAAAAAAAAAAAAAAAAAAAAAAAAAGATTTGTCACATAAGTTGGTGTATTTCAAAATGCAATTATATTTTCAAATTAAATATTGTAGGTATTTGTGTACACTTAATTTGTTCAGATCCTTTCATACTTTCTATTTGTTTGTTTTAATAAACTTAATTATCAGAGCAGTTTTAGGTTCACAGCAAAATTGTGGGGAAATTACAGAGAATTCTCATGTACCCCTGTCCCCACCATGTACAATCACTCCCACCATCCATATCCCACATAAGAGTGGGACATTTATTACAATTGACGAACCTACATTGTTACACCATTATCGCCCAAAGTCGGGTTCACTTTTGGTACTGTATATTCTATAGGTCTTGACAAATGTATAATGGCATGCATTCACCATTGTAGTATCTACCTATGGGAATATTACAGCAGAATAATTTCACTGCCCTAAAAATCCTCTGTGCTATGCCTATTCATCACTAACAACTCCCAACCCCTAGCAATCACTAATCTTCTTGTTATCTCCATAGTTTTGCTTTCTTCAGTAAGTAATTTAGTTATATAGTATATAGCTTTTTCAGATTTTCGTCTTTCATTTAATTATATGCATTTAAGTTTCCTCCATGTCCTTTTATGGTTTGATAACTCATTTCTTTTTAGTGCTGAATGACATTCCATTGCTTGGATGTACCACAATTTATGTATCCATTCACCTATTGAAGGGCATCTTGGTAGATTTTAAATTTTGTCAAGTATGAATAGTGCTGCTATAAATATTTGTGTGCAGGTTTTTGTGAGGACATAATTTTCACCTCTTTTGGGTAAATACTAACAAGAGTGATTTAGGCATTATATGATATCTCATGCTTTTTGGAACATAAATCTCAACATCTCCACATTTTGGGTGAGAAGCACAGGACAGCCAAAGACAGACTTGGGAGCTGCCTACAAACATGAGACTCTAGTTCCTCAACAACTGCAGCAGTGGCTCTCCACTCTTGCAGAAAAAGTATTAATAGCTGCACTTTGTCAGCCACATGATCCTAGAAGGTCAGTGTCCTCAGCACAGCTCTGGCCTCCTGGAGCAGGACAAGGTCCAGCCACCATTCCTTAGCTGACTCTGCTGGGCCAGATGCAGATTGGGTGCTGTTCTCTGAGGATTTATGGGTGTTGTTTTTAAGGTCTGCTGCCAGCCCCAACTCCAACCACTGAGTCTGCAATTAGCCCAAGAGTTAAACATGTACCCCAGCTCAGGACCCTTCCCAGGATGTTGTAATCATGGCCTTTCCTTTGTCCCAGCTTGTAGGGGTCTGAGTCTGGAGCCTGGCACCCCAGGCCCTGTGCTTTAAGGGAGGAGGATGACTCAACAAAGAGGAAGAAGAGGAAAAACAGTCATCTTCAATGTCATTTCCATACCAGCGCATCTTGTCCTTAGAATCTATGTGCCAATAAAGACATCTTTTGTGCTTGAAAAAAATGAATTATTTTCTTGAATTCTAACTGAAAATCTATAAAAGGTAAAATTATTGGTGTTCTATGAAGTAATTTATTGATAATTTTCCATTGCCCCTGAAGAAGTGTATATATATATGTGTGTGTGTGTGTTTGTGTGTGTGTGTATATATATATATATTTCTGCTTCCATAATTCTTAATTTATAAGAACATTATTAAAATTATGGCGTTATCTTCCAGGAACTTTGTATTTTTGTTTTTATTAAAACAGCAAATACTGTGAAGCAAAATCTATGCATTTTACTTTTTTAACTAAGTTTACCAAAAGCGTCTCTATTTTCACCTTCAGTTGAATGGACTTCAGAAAGCTTTGCTTTTTTTCCAAATATTAGGTAAAAAACTCAAACTCGAATTTAAAGGTTGAACCTCAGTGTCTTTCTATTTGAAGCATCTGTTGATATAAAATTAACTATATATAAATTACCTTTAATTAACTGGTAAGTTCTGCTCTTATTTAAATTAAAACTGTAAAAGTCTGTGTCACATTTCCTTCATGCATAAGGAAATCTGCAACTGAAAAATTTTAGAAGTAACTTGAAGTAACAGCTATTTGATCAATGAAAACTGAAGCTCAAAGAGTTATATATAAATGCACTTTCTGCAGCTGCATCGATTAATGTATCATCTCTGGAAACATTTTAATAGCTAAAACATCTACTTACTCTTCAAGTAGATGTGGATATTTCTTTGGAAAATTTTTGCTTTCTGATCGTCATGTGATCATTGATAGCAACATGTCCTCCATGTTTATTGCCATAAAAAGTCAACAAATATTCTGGCATGGTGTATGCTCAACAATTTATTACTTTTTTTTCCTTTAAATGTCAGCTTCATTTATTTACACTCATTCTCACTGAAAGAGTTACAAAAAGGAAAAGTCACACAATGAAATCATTTTTTTGCAGATTTTCACTATTTGGTAAAACCAACCACAACAAAATATATGATCTGGAGTAGGATTCCCTAGTCTCTATTTTTTTTTAGATTTTCTTAGAGTCAACATATAGTTTCCCACCTTTCCCACTGAATCCCAATTAATTGACTACCTTGAATCTCTGCTTACATTTCAGGCCATAGCACCACCAAAACATGGTTAGATCGTACACCAGGTGACTGGCATAGGATGCAGCATTATAGCACCACCATCAGATATCTAAAGAAGTTGTTGGATGCTCCACCTACTCCCCTTCATATGCCTTGGCACACTAGCCTTGTAAAGGAAGTGTTAGTCACAATGATTTAGAAAAGGACTGACTGAATAAGAAAATTCACATTTTCATATTAAAATGTCTTCAAGTGAAACTTCTATTCACTTCATATACATTTTACATATTACAAGACTCCCCAAAAATGAAAGATGCCAGAAGTACAAACTGTAGGTCAACAAAATCATCACTTGTTTGTTTTACTGCGTGAATTAATATTGATACTCTGCTGCATATTTTAAAATCTGCTACAAATTGTAAATGAGGTTGGACATAAGCATATTAATTGTAAACCAGAACCACACCAGGCAAATCAGGTAATACAATCACCTTATATGAGCATGTGTATATGTGTGCTTTCCTCCAATTCAAGACTGTTCAAGTTGCCTGTACTACACAGATTGGACAATCCACTCACTCTAAGTCCTCTACAACAGTGATTCTCTACTCAATGCAATTTTGCCCTGCAGGCGACAGTTGTCAATATCCAGAGACTTGATTCTCAGTACTTGGGTATTATTACTGGCATCATGTGATTAGAGACCAAGGATGCTTATAAATTTCATGCAATAAACAGGATAGTTCCCCAAAACAAAGCATTATCATGTCCAATACGTCAATAGTGCTAAGACTGAGAAACTTCACTTCAAATAGGTAACAACAGCCTTCCGTATCTAATCTTTGGATTCAAAATGGAACCTAAAATTACTGAAAGTTTGAACTTTCAGAAAATAAAATCGCTTTCCCAAAACCATGTTCACTATGAAATATAGGGAAAATCACAGAAATATTGAATAATATTTACATTATTATTATTGTATTTCAACTTTAGTTTCCCATGCACCTAGGTCTCTCTTAGTGAGAATTGGTCAATCTAACATTTCAAAAAATTTAAAAAATATACATTTGTTTAAAGCATTTGTACTTTGTAAGTATATAATGAAGATAAAGAAAATAGCCTGAGATAGATAGTAAGATGTTATAAATTTAAAACACCTTTCGAGGAACTCGCTTTTAAAAATTACCTCATTAATACTCACACTATGCTTACAGAGTAAGTAATAGTAATTATTGTATCTGTTTCACAGATGAGCAAACTTGGTCACACAGAGGTTAATTACTTACACAAGTTTAATTTGAGAGTCGGTTATAGGACTAAGAATGATATGCCAATCTCATAACTCCATATTACAAAACTATACATTTTTATTCTATAACAGGCCTAGTTTAAATACTGTATTTTTTCATTATTACATCAGTAATTCAACTTGACTCTGTATACTAGAACTAATATGATACCCTAATTTAGTATTTTACTTACTTATCAATTAAATGTATTTTATTGAATGGGAATTAGATACAGAGCATTTTATTAAGTGCTATTAGAATGATCTTTAGATATGATTACAGGAAGGATCTTGTAGCTCAGGATGGGATTCTTCTCCAAATTCATCTTGCCTTCTTCAAAGGAAAAGTCCTCACATTCATCAAGGTAGTCCTACATGTAATTTTCATAGATCCAAATCTCTGAAAAGGTTGATGGAGGCAATTTATTTTCCTGTTTCTGCATAAGCATAGATATTTGATATATAGCCCTGATTTTTATAATATTTATTATTAATAAATTTAATCCCTTTATAAGTGGAAGTTTAAATAGGAAAATACTGTCTGTCCAGTATTGAACACATGGAAGTAATCTATACTTAGGATAACTTCTCACACTGAAGAAGTGTATAATACATGCTAATTATTATTGTTATTGTTACTACTTCCTAGACCAGGAGTTGGATGAAAATTTATTGAGTTAAATTCTGGCTACTAAATTTGCAGCCTCCTCCTGTCACTATCAAAATGGAATAACTAGCCAAGTTATTTCCAGTTGCTTTTGACCCTGATGATCAGGTTTCCATTAGGATATTCATAGGAATTAAACTCATCTTGAGCCTTTACTTCTAAAAACGTGTTTACAGAAAGTAAAATTTAAAGTATCCTATTAAACTATAAAATCAAATTAATCTAGTTTTCATAGATTTATGATTTAAAATAAAGCCAAATGGAGCAAAAGCAACTTTTACAATTTCTCCTATTTTTTATTTATTTATTTATTTATTTTTGAGACAAGTTCTAACTCTGCCACTCAGGCTGGACAGTAGTGAAATGATCATCACTCACTGCAGTCTTGATCTCTCTTGTTCAAGTGATCCTCCCATCTCAGTCTCCCAAGTATCTGGGACCAGAGGTGTGTGCCATCGTGTTTGGCTAATTTTTGTTTTTTTAAATATTTTTGTACAGATTGGATCTTACTATATTGCCCAGGTTGGTCTCAAACTCCTGGTCTCAAGTGATCTGCCTACCTCTGCCTCCCAAAGATCTGGGATTACAGGTGTAAGCCTGTAATTACTACTTCTTTTTAATGATTGGCTTAGACATACAGCTTAAGTCCTGTTACTATTTCTAAGTAAATCAATCTATCAAAGAAGGCAGAATAGTATATCGATTACATTTTTAGGTCTTAGAGGAGACTAAAATAATCAACTAAGAATCATAGCAGCTTTTTGACCTTGAACAATATTTTAACCTATCCTTTTTTATCTGTAAAACAGGAATTATGACAATATTAATCAGCTCATAGAGTTGTTGTGAGAATTAATTGAATCAATCTATCATAATAAACTTAAAATTATCCTTAGAATGAAGTAAACAATCAAGAAATATAAACTAATGTAATTTTAGAATAATGATATTTTCTTATAAAAAATACCAGTTTAATTAAAGTGTCTTACTGTTTCTTCCCCTCCATTGGTATCTTTATGCCACACAGAGCAGACTTGTTTAAAAGAAAATTAATATTATGGCTATATTGTTTTAGTTTGTTCAATATAATTAGGGAAGAATATTCAATAAAAGGAAGATGGTAATAAGAAACTAGATAGGGTGTCAAGAAATTATTCCAGGTGTGAAAAATAAGAAATTAAGATGTGATAATAAAATATTAGTAGCCTAAAAATAACTTCCAGAGGCAAAGTTCCAGAATGCAGGTATTGCCTCTTTTGGTTTGATCCCTAAATGTGAAAGCAAATGCCTTCTTGGGACTCAGTCTAGAGGCATAATTTCTCTCCTCTCAAATGTGTTTTTTGTTGTTGGTTTTTTTTTTTTTTTTGTGGTTGGACAAAACTGATATGATGGAAGGTTTCGATAGTAAAGACAGCTTTCTGCTATTTTGATAGTACCATCACTTTTTCTGCTCATTGCTTTGCTAATATGTTTGTAATAACAAATCCCCCAAGAAGTCAGTGTGTGAAACAGCATTTTAATTTAGGCACTTCCCTTGCAAACTATTGTGAATACACTTAGATTTAACTGTTTAATGAATTCCCCCAAAATTTTAAAGATGCAAACATAAAAATAATTAAAAATAACTAAGTACATGTTCTGCTCCAGTTTGGATGTGAAAATTTGCAAGAGATTCTGTTCACATTAAAAAACTAACAATCTAAATATGCCATAAAATTATAGTTTCTTTTAAAATGATGACAAATTTGAGGACTCAAAGAAACGTAGGTGGAATAAATTCCAGAAAATGAAAAGCTCTTCATATGAGCTTTCATGGGGGAACTTCTACCTGTGGTGGAACTATGGGTAGTAGACACAAGGCCTCTATGATGAAGGAAGATGAAAGCAGCTGAACTTTTCAGAAAAGTTCAATATCTGTTCTTGGGGTGGTGTGATAGATTCAAATTCCAAAGAGCCTCAGGCACAAAATTAATCCAAAGTTCCACTTACCTGCCACATGTTTTCATAGGTTTATTAAATGTTCAGTTGTAATACACAAAAAACTGAGAATGGAGGAGAGTTGAGGTGGTCACCCTGCGTTGAAAAGACTCCATCCATCAAGTGTGTAAACTAAAAATAAAATTCGAGTCACCTCCCTCCCATTGACTGAATGGACTGCCTTGTGGACAATGGAACCCAAGTAAAACCTTAAAACTGAATTCTTGGCTATGATAGGATGGGAGACCAGACATGCCTCATTATACCCCCTCTCTTTTATGGTTTAGATACAATTGATCAGCACTAATATTAAAAAAGAGATTATAAGACTGACAGAACAGACTCTGGCAACATCAAATTATAAACAGGGCCTAAGGCCATCCCAGGTAAGGGTTAAGTCCTGCACCCTCCACTTAAAGAATGATTATGTTCTAACTACCATCATGTTTTTCTTTTTCTCTAGCAGCTAAACAAGCACTGACCTGGAGATAAGCAATATTAAAACAATTACATGCAGCTCACAGACATTAACTGAATCCCTGTTCTACCAGTCATAACTACAGTTTTCATTGGGCAAGACACTAATTTCAGTCACTTCTGATAAGAAGACCACCACCAACCATGGCTCTGGCCTCTTTGGAGAGATTGTGCACTTGTGGGCCTTTGGGTCCTGAAAATACCTTTTGATGTATAGGGCCTGAATATAACACATTTAAATGTTAAGTCTCTAATCCATCTTGAATTAATTTTCGTATAAGGAGTAAGAAAAGGATCCAGTTTCAGCTTTCTACTTATGTCTGTCAGCCAATTTTCCCAGCACCATTTTGATTAAATGGGAATCCTTTCCCCATTTCTTTGTTTCTTCTCAAGTTTGTCAAACGATCAGATGGCGTGTAGATGTGTGGTATTATTTCTGAGGACTCTGTTCTGTTTCCATTGGTTCTATATCTCTGTTGGTACCAGTACCAGCTGTTTTGGTTAGCATGTAAGCCTTGTAGTATAGTTTGAAGGTCAGTAGCGTGTGCCACCAGCTTTGTTCTTTTGACTTAGATTGTCTTGGCCCCCAAAATTTTTGCAGCGGGCTCTTTTTGGTTCCATATGAACTTTCAAGCAGTTTTTCAAATTCTGTGAAGAAACTCATAACATGTTAGGACCTAATACCATTAAAAACCCTAGAAGAAAACCTAGGTAGTTACCATGCCCCCCCCCCCCCCCCCCCCCCCCCCCCCCCAGCCCCTTTCAGACATTAGGCATGGGCAAGGACTTCAGTGTCTAAAACACCAAAAGCAACGGCAGCAAAAGCCAAAATTGACAATGGGATCTAACTTAAACTAAAAGAGCTTCTGCACAGCAAAGAAACTACCACCAGAGTGAACCAGCAACCTTACAGAAATGGGAGAAATTTTTGCCAATCTAACTCATCTGACAAAGGGCTAATATCCAGAACCTACAAAGAACTCAAACAAATTTACCACGAAAAAAACAAACAACCCCATGCACAAAGAGTGGCAAAGGAGGTATGAACCAGACAGTTTCTCATAGAGAAGACATTCATTACAGCGCAACAGACACATGAAAAAATGCTTCATCATCGAATGCCGTCAGAGAGAATGCAAAATGCAAAACCACAATGAGGATCACCATTCTCACCACGCAGGTTACGAATGGCAATCATTAAAAAGTCAGGAAACAACAGGGTGCTGGAGAGGATGTGGAGAAATAGGGAACCACTTTTACACTGTTGGTGGGTTGTAAACTGTTCAACAGTTAGGAAAACAGTATTTGGCAATTGCCTGCGAAGGATCTAGAACTAGATGTACAAGTATGACGCAGCCAATCCCACTACTGGGTATATACCCAAGATTATAAATCATGCTGTAATAAAGGACCACATGCACACGCATGTTTTATTGCGGCCACATTCACAATAGCCAAGGACTTGGAATTCAACCCAAGTGTCCATCAAGTGACGACGTAGGAACAATGTGGCAGCACTGATACAGCCATCGGAATATTATGCAGCCATAAAAAAGATGAGTTTGCGTCCTTTGTAGGGAATCATGGATGAGCTGAAAAATCATTCTTTAGCCAACCTATCACAAGAAGAGAAAACAAACGTCGCATGTTCTCACTCATAGGTGAACCTGAACAAGAAGATCACTTGACTCGAAGGGGAACCATCACACATCGGTAGCGATAGAGATTTCATTGGGAGTTATACCTGATGTAAATGACGAATTGATGGGTGCTGACGACTGGATGGGTGCAGCACACTAACATGGCACAAGTATACCTATGTAACAAATCTGCACGTTATGCACATGTACCCTAGAATTTAAAGTATAATAAAAATAAATTAAAAAAAAATAAATGTTAAGTCTCCACTCCAAAGTGAAAACGGGTCATATGTTACATGCTTGTTTGTTCAATACACATGCATCATGACCATCTTCTTGAATACTGCTAGACCCTCCTGTAACCTGTTGAATATTTATGTTTGGCCAATCTGTTGAGCATAAAGCTCCTACCCCAACCCCTTCTCCTTCAAAGTGCCTGTCTCTGGTCTCTGCTGGAGGCTGTGCTTCTCCACTTATGAGACAGCCAACTTGCAGGACATAACCCTTTAGGATAAATAAAGTCTTTTCCAAATTGACAAATCATGGTGTTTTATTTTGTTTAAGTTAACAAGTGCAATTTAGCTATTGGAATGCATCTGGACAGAGCAGGAGAGCTGAGAAAAATCAAAACGAGAAACTCTAGGTTTTCAGGGAAAAAAATTATTGAGGGTGAGGCACGAGTGCTGAAAGAAGGCATTCTAGGAATTTACAGGCCCCTCTTCTCCCACATTCAAGGGATTTGAAGAGATTTCAAACAGGTGGATTTTCAAACATTAATGAAGCTACACAGTGATTCCAAACCCTGGTAAATATTCTGAGGAGTAGGAAGAAATCTCCCACCATTCTGCAGACAGATAGTTTGGCTAAGTTCAAGCAGATAGCATCAGTGCTCAGTTTCCCAGCCTGGTAGAGGGAACATTTGGATTTTACCATCAAAGTATCCAAAGGCAGAGAAAAGACCCCTGTTTTTGTTTAGGATGTAAAAATCTTCAAATAATTTTGCTCTCAACCTAATAATGTACAAAGGAAAACCAGATAAAACATAAAATTATACATTTGCTGAATTCCCTACATTAGAGAGCTAGAATTGTAAGCAGTTATCATGAAGCTGGAGTTGTACTGTTATCGTGAAATAAGTTCAATTATCCTAAGAAAGGTCCTCAACTGTTCCCTCCCTCCCTCCCTCCCTCCC
>NW_016806351.1:83034-90023 GCF_001698545.2 Rhinopithecus bieti
CCTTCCTTCCTTTTCTTCTTTCCTTCCTTCCCTCCTTCCTCCCTCCCTCCCTTTCTCCCTTTTCTTTTTTCTTCCCTTCTTTTCTTTCTTTCTCTTTCTTTCTTTGTCTGTCTCTTTCTTTCTCTCTCCTTCCTTCCTTCCCTCCTTCCTCCCTCCCTCCCTTCCTCCCCTTTCTTTTCTCTTCTCTTCTTACTTTCTTTCTTTCTTTCTTTCTTTCTTTCTTTCTTTCTTTCTTTCTTTCTCTCTCTCTCTCTCTCTCTCTTTCTTTCTTTCTTTCTTTCTTTCTTTCTCTCTCTTTCTCTCTCTCTCTCTCTCTCTCTCTCTCTCTCTCTCTCTCTCTCTCTCCCCCTCTTTCTTTCTCTCTCTCTTTCTCCTTCCTTCCTTCCTTCCTACCCCTTCCTTCCTCCTCTCCTCTCCTCTCCTCTCCTTCCTTCTCTTTCTTTCTTCTCACTTAGTCCTTTTATTCTTTGCATCAAAAATTATTCCTACTTGCAGACCCAGAAACCGCATGCCTGGAGAACTGCATCTACAAAAGCAAGCCTGATAAATAGCAATCCTGAGGTAGTGGTTCCAGACATGCAGTGTTGACACCTAGGGCTCAGGGCAGAAAAGTAAACGGGCGCTGAGTACCATGGTGGCTCTCAGGCGTGTTTGAGTTCCTGCTGGGTTAGGAGGACGGACGGGGCTGTTTAGAGATCTCAAAAGTCAGACGTCATTGGGACAAACGAAGAACTCCTGCCTGGACTGACACGTACGATTGAGGGTGGGAGCTTCCTAGCGGCAGCCCGCCCTCCACTCAGTTCAGGGAACCTGAACTAGCACCTTCTGCTGGCATCCCACGTTATTGCCTATGGCCTGGGCAAACAACTCTTTGCCACCACCTTTGGGGTCTTTGAAGCCTGACACCGGTTGTATCCCCTCGCTGGTTTTTAAGCTCCAGTAGGCTGCATTTCGTGGGAATTGACACAAGCATATGATCGCGTCAGGCTCACTGTCCCCTTGAAGAGCATGGTAAACTTCTGAGGGAAATGAGTCTTGAAAAGCAAGCTTCAAGGTTCCATTCATGTCTTTGGCCGAAGCTCCGCTCTCCAGCTCCATGATGAGGACGGATTGGTTGGGACTGCTGCCTATGAGCTGCTTTGTTTCTCTATCCCTTGGTTTTGGAAGTATGCTTTGCTAGCCCAATCCAGGTCATTCATTGTTTTCTTCAGGAATTTGAGTCTCTCGCAATCCCTCCTTCCTGCCACTGAGGGATGACTGACTTTTTGCCAGATGATTTTCATCATTTGCACCAAGCCTACATTTATTTTTTATTCCTTTCCCTGTTAACGCTGAGCTTTGCCCCTCTTCTGCCCTCGATCTCTTGCTACCATCTTTTTGTTCTGCTCATTATATGTGAAAGATTTCTCAAAATACAAACTATTTGAGCTTCAAGTTATAAGAGTGGTATTTTAAGAATATGTCTGTGAATGATAGGTCAGTTAGATAAGTAAAAGAACAAAGATATAAAATTAGGTTCGTTCTAGGACCCGGAACAGTGCTCTAGAGAAAAGGAGGATATTAATATTTTGAGCAAATTTTCAATAAACTAGCACAGATATCCACTGTTATTCAATTATAATATAGATTATAAACATTAGAGCAGTTAATAGAATTATTTGATATGTGTTTTCCATATTCTGTAAATGAATGATTGTTCTATTTTTACATAGCATAATATTTTAAATTTTAATTTCTACCGCCATATATAACTCGATATTTGAAGATGATCTTTTAAGATCTGAGAAGCACACATTTTTATTGTTTAATATCATAGTTCTAAATTATTTATATGCTATGAAAGCATAGTTTTTGAAGTTACATAAACTTTTGATTTTTAGTATCTATTTAGCATAAAGAGAAAGACTAATGAACTCCATAGAGCACGTTTGTGTTCAGATTATTTCATGCTTACTGTCATTTGATAAAGATGAAGGACACTTGCATGTGTTATTTATTGTGTATCATAATATCTTAAAACCAAGCATGATAAAACAATGAACTTTGATTATCTCACACAGTTCAGAAGTCCAAGGATCCAGAAGTGGCTCAGCTCTGTGGTTCCGGCTTAAAGTCTCTCAACAACAGTCAAGCTTTCAGCTGGGGTTGCAGTTATTTGAAGGCTTCACTAGGACCGGACGAGCCACTTCCAAGATGGTTCACTCTCAAGGCTTTTGGGAGAACAGGAGGCCTCAGGTTTTCACAGACTGTTGGCAAGAGACCTTATTTCCTTGCCACAGTGTTCACTCCACAGGTTGCCTGAACGTGTTTATGACGTGGTGGTTGGCATTCTCCATAGCCAATGATCCAAGAAAGCAAGCAAGGACAGACTAATGCCTTTCACAGCCTAGCCATGGAAATGGTCTATAATCATTTCTACCGTAATCTATTGGTCACACAGATCAAACCTGATACAGAACGGGAGCAAACTACCAGGGTACATACAAAAAGAGGCAGGCATCATTGGGAACCATCTTGGAATCTGGCTACCCCTTCATAATGTAGCAAATACCATACAAAAGCAATTTTACCTCGTTATTCACATAATTTTATTCTCTCAAATATCGAGAAGATAGCCCTGCTTCTTTTCTACAAATATTTAATGTTTTTAATTGATGTTTTGACAATTAATGATGCTCTTTTTGTGCACTGTATAATGATTGTATTATAACATTGTAATAATGTTATTATAACAATAACATTTTACTATCGTATACTGTATAATAACACAGAATCTCTTAACTGCCGTTATATTCTGTATACTATTTCTTGCAATGTGACAATATAGTGCCTTGATAATGTATTTCCCTAACAAACTGTTGATTATGTTTATGCTATTGTAAAAGAATTATATCTTAACTAACATTTTCCAGATTTAAAATAATTGCATATATTTACTAATACATATCATGAATGTATTTCAACATTTTCTTTTACAACTCATGAAAAAACCAAGTGTTCAGTCTAAGAAAACTCCTCCAGTGCTGATCCACATTAATTTATATTAATGTATCAATCAATAATGTCAATAATTAAATTGTGTCAAATTTCAGAATTCTAAAGTATTTTTAAAATTTAAAATAATTAAAACTAATAAAACGAGGCCAAGTGCAGTGACTAATGCCTGTAATCTCAGCATTTTGAGAAGCTGAGTCAGAATGAGAGCTTCAGGCTATGAGTTTGAAACCAGCCTGAGCAACATGGCAAGACTGTTTCCACCAAAGGAAAAAACCAGAAAACTAGTTGGGCATGATGGCACACAACAATTGTCCTACTTACTTGGGAGGCTGAGGCAGAAGGATACCTTGAGCCCAGGAGTTTGAGGTTGCAGTTCTCTGTGATCACACCACTGTACTCCAGCCTGGGTGACAGAGCCAGACGCTGTCTCTATAAATAAATAAATAAATAAGAAATTAATGAATTATAATAAAACAAAACAGTGTGTTAAATAATAATGGCACCATTTCTTGACAAGGACAAATAATAAATGTCAATGTAATTAAGTTTATAAGTGAGCTTTTACTTAATTACATAACAAAAGATCTTAAAGGACACTAAACAAAATTTTGTGAAGACAGATTAAATTTATACATTTGAAAGCAAATATTTTGTAACACATGATAAATAATTGCTTATATACTATTTGAAGTCCTCCAAATTGACCCAAGATAATAGTAACATTTAAAACATTTTACCAGGAAAAGAAAACTTTATAAAGTTTTATGTAGAATTTTTTAAAATTCCTACTAAATTAAATAAGAACTTCCTATTTCCAGGTTTGTATTACTGATACAATAAGTATCACTCATTTGTGAGCTTGTGTTGACAAATGATTCATAATCAATTCTAAATGCACAGCAAATAATAAGCTTGAAAAGATAATTTGTGACTTCATAAGTTGAGGGACAATCTGAAGAGTTTGAAACTCACCATCTTTTTGATTTTTAATCACTGAAGCGGCACAACAGATACCAAAGATTCTTGGTGTCTTTGAATATGTTGAGTTATCGACAAAGATGTGCTCCCCATTCCAAGCATAGCTTGGATATCCAACCAGTCATTCACATATGTGAAAAGCCAGATATTAATTATATGCACCTAGAACCTCACAATAATTTATATGTAAACACAAAATGTTATCTACATGATTTTAATATAAATATAAATTCAATCACTGTATATGTTGAGAGATGACTATATTTTGTTGGGAAAGCTATTGAACATTGTTAACATTTTAGCTAAATCACAGATGGAAACACTATTCTTGGTATTTGAATTAACACAAAAATCACCTTTATTGGTCTGGATTTGTAGAGTTTACATGTAGAGTTAATACGCACATTAAGGCAACCTCCTAACTACTTTATTATATGATTTATGTAGTACAGTCCAGACATTTACACATTGAAATATAATGTATTTCCCTTTTATTTCTCATTATGTTACAATTAGTGCAGTATAATTATTTTAAAAATATGATTGTAGTTAAATTCTAACCTTATGTATTTCATTTCTAGATAATAAAGGAAACACTAAATATAGCTTTTATAAAGTAGAGACATTGGGTCTGATAGGATTGAAAAGCTATTTGAAAGTTGATTTTATACAATATGGTACTAGCACAAGCTCTTTTCTGGGAAATTTTATATAGAGCAAATAAATGCTACCATATTAACTTTCTGTCCCATGATAAAATAATATATAAATACAATTACAACATTATGACTGAACTGTAGCAAATTGCTATGTATTTTTTTAAGTTTGCCTACAAGTCTGATTTTTAAAAGAATGTATTAATTGCTTCTAGATCAATTACATATCTGTGAGAACTAATTTTGTGCCAAAAATATGATGAGACACACCTTTTGGTTAAAGTAATTTAAATATTTACTTAGACCTTTAGTAAGAATAGCTTTAAGGCAGGCACCAAAAAAGATACTTTTTAAGGAAGAAAATTTAAAAAAGAAGACATCAACATGGCTACAGAGTCTTCCTGAATCGTGTTAATTATGGTTTTGGTAACTCATCAGGAGCCGGGAATTGAGAAGTACTGGAAGTTGAGATTCAAGTTCTTGGAAAGAAAATAAGTTTACTCTTATCCCCATTCTTTTACAAAGTAATTCTATTTTATATCAAAATAAACTGAATTATGATCAGAGTAACTTTAGCTCACTAAAGACTAAAGAAAAGTTTAGTTACCAGTTTTATGTACCAAATAGACTAAATGTAATAAATAATCAACAAAATATATTTTTGGATGTTATTTTGGCTTTGGAGTTTAAGGGGACATGTTTTCCCACACCTACATAAAAGATAAAATACCTCTTTTGTCAGAAGCATAATTTTATTTAAAGTTATTTTTACTTAGTAAGTTATATCTTCCAGAATCCCTTCTGGAAATGGTCTGAGTCACCTTTCAAAACAAAAGTAAGTCAGAGTTACCCAGGGAAAGCTGAACTAGTAATTACATTCTTTTTAAAGTTCATCTGAGTCATGGTGTCTCAAGGGAAAGGAAGTAATTGTTTTGGGCTTAAAAGTCCTTCTCTAACACTTTCTACACTGAAGATATACACAAAATTGTTATTTCAACAAATGAATAGAGAAGAACAAGAATAAATAGAATAAACAGCAATTTTAACACTGAATAAAGAGACTAAATCTGAAATATTCATATACCAGATTATCAACATTGAATTGTGTGCTTGTGTATACTTATATGCAAATAAATATTCAAATCCAAATACCACTAGTAAACTTATATGAATAATAGAGCATTTTCTTTCACTTTTACAATCTCTTATTGTCTCAAACATTTTCTGCTACATCACACTTTCTATACATTTTCAGAAGGCATGCCACTGCCTAATTCTTAACACCAATATGCTACTTATAAAGTAGAAGAAAACAAATGAAACTTAATAGTTTGATGACAGAAGTAAACATTAAATATATTCGAAAAGCATACTTCAGATCCCGGAGAAAGATGTCGAATAGGAGCAGCTCCAGCCTCCAGCTCCCAGTGCGAGCGACACAGAGGACAGTTGACTTCTGCATTTTCAACTGAGGTTCCGCTGCTGATACCCAGGCAAACAGGGTCTGGAGTGGACCTCAAGCAATCTCCAACAGACCTACAGCTGAGGATCCTGACTGTTAGAAGGAAAACTAACAAACAGAAAGGACAACCACGCCAAAACCCCATCAGTTTGTCACTGTCATCAAAGACCAAAGGCAGATAAAACCACAAAGATGGGAAAAAAGCAGGGCAGAAAAGTTGGAAATTCAAAAAATCAGAGCGCATCTCCCCCTCCAAAGGAATACAGTTCATCGCCAGCAACAGATCAAAGCTGGACAGAGAATTACTTCTCAGAGCTAAAGGAGGAACTATGTAATCAGCACAAAGAAACTAAAAATCTTGAAAAAAGAATGGAAGAATGGATAACTAGAATAATCAATGCAGAGAAGGCCATAAACGAACTGACAGAGATAAAAACCATGACACGAGAAATACATGAGAAATGCACATGCTTCAGTAACTGACTCAATCAACTGGAAGAAAGAGTATCAATGATTGAAGATCAAATGAATGAAATGAAGTGAGAAGAGAAGTCTAGAGAAAAAAGAGGAAAAAGAAATGAACAAAGCCTCAAAGAAATATAGGATTATGTGAAAAGACCAAATCTACATCTGATTGGTGTGCCTGAAAGTGAAGGGGAAAATGGTACCAAGTTAGAAAACAGTCTTCAGGATATCATCCAGGAGAACTTCCCCAACCTAGTAAGGCAGGCCAACATTCAAATTCAGGAAATACAGAGAATGCCACAAAGATACTCCTTGAGAAGAGCAACTCCAAGACACATAATTGTCAGATTCACCAAAGTTGAAATGAAGGAAAAAATGTTAAGGGCAGCCAGAAAGAAAGGTCGGGTTACCCACAAAGGGAAGCCCATCAG
>NW_016806351.1:94047-103103 GCF_001698545.2 Rhinopithecus bieti
ACGGCACTATTCACAATAGCAAAGACTTGGAATCAACCCAAATGTCCATCAGTGACAGACTGGATTAAGAAAATGTGGCACATATACACCATAGAATGCTATGAAGCCATAAAAAAGGACGATTTTGTGTCCTTTGTAGGGACATGGATGCAGCTGGAAACCATCATTCTCAGCAAACTTTTGCAAGAACAGAAAAGCAAACATTGCATGTTCTCACTCATAGGTGGGAATTGAACAATGAGATCACTTCGACATGGGAAGGGGAACATCACACACTAGGGCCTATTATGGGGAGGGGGAAGGGGGGAAGGATTGCATTGGGAGTTATACCTGACGTAAATGACGAGTTAATGGGTGCTGACGAGTGGATGGGTGCAGCACACCAACATGGCACAAGTATACATATGTAACAAACCTGCACGTTATGCACATGTACCCTAGAACTTAAAGTATAATAATAATAATAATAAAGCATACTTCAAATTAGGTAAGAAAATAAAAACAGAATATATATTTGGGTTGAAAGATCTCAATAACATCAATAGCCACAAAAATTTGCAAGAAGACTCTAAGAAGAACTGTTATAATCATGGGTATAGTATATTACAATGAAAAGATACATAATAAAGTTAACAAAGAAAAAAATATGACAAAATTCCTAAGACTAACCAGACAAAAGCATTCAGGCACCTTATCTCAGCAGAATCACACAGAAGCACTTGTTCTCCCAACAAAAATGTGTGGCAAGTTATGTGAAGTATTGCCAACTAGATAAGCTCACATGAGCCTTGGTGTCCAAGATCATTATTGAAATTCAGTCATTCATACATACAGCACCTGTGTAATTGTCATCAGTTACTTAGACTATAGCACCCCAGAGCAAAACCAGGAGTACAACATAAGTCTCATATTAGTATTAACTATCAGATTATATTAGTCTGCTTTGGCACTGCTATAAAGAACTACCTGATACTAGGTAATTAAAAAAAAAAAAGAGGTTTAATTGACTCACAGTTCTGCATGGTTGAAGAGGCCTCAGGAAACTTACAATCATGGCAGAAGTTGAAGGAGAAGAAAGCATGTCCTACACTGTGGCAGAAGAGAGGGCACAAAGGAGAAGTGCCACACTTTTAAACCATCAGATCTTGTGAGAACTCACTCACTATTATGATAATAGCATGGGGAAAATCTGTCTCCTTGATTCAATCACTTCCTACCAGTTCCCTCTCTCAACACATGGGAATTAAAATTCAAGAAAAGATTTAGGTAGGAACACAGAAACACACCGTATTATTCTATTCCTGGTCCTTCCCAAATATCATGTGCTTCTGAAATTGCAAAATCAATCATGCCTTCCCAACAGTCCCCAAAGGTTTAAGTCATGCCATCATGAACTCAAAAATTCATCTAAGACAGGGCAAGTCACTTCTGCTTATGATCCTATAAAATCAAAAACATATAAACATATTAGTTACTTCCAAGATACAATGTGAGTACAGGTATTGAGTAAATGCTCCCATTCTGAAAGGGAGAAATTGGCCAAAAGATACGGGCTACAGGCCCCATGTAACTCCAAAATCCAGCAGAGTAGTCATTAAATCTTAAAGCTCCAAAATAATCTCCTTTGACTCTATGTCTGACATCCAGGGCACACTGACATAACTGATGCAATCCCATGACCTTCAGAAGGTCTGCATCTGTGGCTCTGCAAGGTGCAGATCTTGCAGCTGTTTTTATGGGCTGGCATTGAGTGCCTGTGGCTTTTTCAGGCACAAAGTGCAAGTTGTCAGTGGATCTAGCATTCTGGGGTCTGGAGGAATGTGGCCTTCTTCCCACAGCTCCACCAGGCAATGACCCAGTGGGGACTCTGTGTGTGGGTTCCAACTCCACATTTCCCCACCACACTACCTTAGTAGAGATTCTTCATGAGGGCCCAATCTCTGCAGTAGACTTCCGCCTGGACCTCCAGGAGTTTCCATAAATCCTGTGAAATCCAGGCTGAGGTTCCCAAAGCATAATTCTTGCCTTCTGTGCACCCATATGCCCAATACCATGTGGAAGCCATCAAGACTTGAAGCTTGCACCCTCTGAAGCCATGGCAAGAGCTGTACTTTCGCCCATTCTAGCCCATAGGGTACCATGTCCCAAGGTTCCATAGAACAGCAGAGCCCTGGGCCTGGCACATGAAACAATTTTTCCCTCCTAGACCTCTGGGCCTGTGATGAGACGGGCTGCTGAAAGGTCTCTGAAATGCCCTGGAGACATTTTCCTCATTGTCTTGGTTATTAACATTAGGCTTCTCTTTATTTGTGGGAATTTCTGCAGCTGGCTTTAATTCCTCCCTAGAAAATGTGTTTTCTTATCTACCACATGGTTAAGCTGCAAATTTCCTAAACTTTTGTGCCTTGCTTTCCTTTTAAACATAAGTTTCAATTTCAGATCATCTTTTTTTCCCACTCACATGAAAAGGTCGTGTACTGTCTTGAACACTTTGCTGCCTAGAAATTTCTTCCATCAGATACCTTAAATAATCTCTTTCAAGTTTAAATTTCCACAAGTTTCTTTGCTAAAGCATAACAAGAGTGACCTTTACTCCATTTCCCAATAAGTTTCTCATCTCCATGGGTGGGAATTTTGTTTCATTTTTTTTAAATTTATGCTTTTTTTTTGTAAAATAAAAGAGAAAACCGTGACAGTATAAATTTTAATAAAATAGGTAACATAATACTAAAATATTATAAAACTTATGTTGTTTACTTAAGAATTCAATCTACATGCCAAAATTTTCAAAAAATTTGAAAACATGTACTATAGGAAGGATGGGAGAGAAGGTGTGACACAGGTTGGCAAGATTCTCTAACATCTTCTAAGCTAGAAGATCCAAGTTGGAGGCACTAGGTAAACTATAAAGCAGATACATCACTTGAAATCAATTTCATATGTGATAATTACCAGTAGCACTGATTGGACCAGCAGCACTGTAGGAATACAAAATTCAAGTCCAGTGCTACTTAGTTATAGCAAGGAGATATATGACACAATGTAGATGCTCTTTATGCACAAAATAATGTCAGCCTAAATTAAGTTGTATACTGCCAGAAAGCTGGATATTTTGAAGGTTTTCTCAGCAAAGGTAATTTTACCAAATGGGAAAGATAAGGTTTCAAAGAAAAGATTAATTCCCTACACTTCTCACAGCCCACTTCTCACAATTCCCTCAAAATTCACACTCTTTGACAAAAGACTGTAAAATAACATTACACGAGTTTTTGTTGTTGTTGTTGTTTTACCATATCTGCACTATATTAGAGTGTTCTTCCATTGCTGGCAAGAAATACCTAAGACTGCGTAATTTATAAGGAAAAGAGGTTTCATTGGTTCACGGTTCCACAGGCTGTACAGGAAGGATGACACTGCATCTGCTGGGCTTCTGGGAAGGCCTCTGTAGACTTCCAGTCACAGTGAAAGGTGAAGCTGGGGTAAACACATCACAAGTCCAGAGTAGGATCAAGAGAGAGAGTGAGGGGAGTGCTACACAACTTTTCAACAACCAGATCTCACAAGAACTATCACAAAAACAGCACCGACGGGATGGTGGTAAACCATTTATGAGAAATCCACCCCCGTGATGCAATCACTTCCCACCAGGCCTCAGCTCCAACACCACGGATTACAATTTCACATGCGATTTGGTGGGGATACAGATCCAAACCATATCATGCACCAAGTCCAGAGTGCTTTAAAAAGTACAATTTTGTAATATTTTAATATCTTCTGTGATAATTATTCCATTTTTAAACTTTTATTTCTTTTTTTTTAAGAAATAAGTTTTCTATGTTTTTTAATTGAAACTTCATCTCCTGTGTTTCTTGAACAAAGTTTAAACTAGAGAGCTTTTGCTACCAAGTCTGGAATTCTTGCTTTTATCAAAATCACTACAAAATTGAATTATTTAATTCACAGTGAAGACATTAAATTCAGGCCATGCATTTTTCTGACTGGAAATCCTTTTCTGCAGAGTTCCCTTGATACTCTCCATTCTCCATGTCTCTTCTCTTCATCTCTATGGGAGCATATTCTATGTGGTCTCAGTCCATTGAGGTTTCATATGCAGTTATTAAAAACAAGAAATATAGTGTTTGCCCCTTAGAATGATTCTTTTACTTGTGGGAAGCATATTTTTACAGTATATTCTAGAATCTGCCACTTCTGGGCCAACTAAAGAGCCTACACTCTTATTCTTGCATGACATCTGCAACGATTCAATTGATTTCAGTAACTTTTACACTACAGAATCTGTGAATCATATCTGACTCCCAGTTTCAATGAATATGGAAACTGCAATTTATTTTATTTTTGTTACTTTACATAATTTCTAGGAGAAGAGCAAGATAATAATCTACACAACTGCCATGGCATACTAAAAGTTTCTACTACACATTATATCCCTAAATATTCCTGTAGGCACCTCTTTCAATCACTTTTGAGGCACAGATATTATTAGTCACCACAGGCAGCCATGACAAGTTCATGTTTTAATCTGATTGCTTTCAGTGCTTTTAGAGTAATATTTCTGTTGTCTTTCAGTAAATATCTTTTATTGTATTTATATAAGCCCTTTCTAGTCTACGTTTTTATTGAAAGGAGCTGTTAAATGTTATCAAATGCGTTTTCCACATTTAGTGATAAGAGCATACGGTAACTCTTTGACTTTGCTGATGAAATGGATTACATTTGTATGCTTCTCATATTCTTGGAATGAACCCTAATTTGTCAGAATAAATTATGATTTGATATATTATAATATTATAGCCATACTAAAGATTTTGTGAGCATGATATTGTGTACAAAACTTGCTTTCCGGTTGTGTCAGTTTGGATCCTTGGAGAAGCAAGATACCCTGACAGGTTTTACATGCATGGGATTTATTTAGGGAAGTGGCTGTGAAGGACAAAAGGGAGGGTGTAGAAGTAGGAAGGGAAACCTTTGGACCACAAGGCAGGCCAAATACCTGGGAAAACACAGCAAGAATCTCCAACACACAGTGCAGTTCTAGGAAAATCTTAGAGAGGCATCAAGATTTGATGAGAGTATCAAGCCATATTTGCCCATTACAGAAGACCTGCTTCCTGAAGGAGAAGGCTGCATTGGTTCCTCTAGCAATGCTCATTTATTACCAAGGAGAATCCTGGAGACTGGGGTAGAAGGGGGAAGCATCACCTGCAGGCAGGTAGTAGTGGATCCTGAAGGGCAGTATCTGAGGCTGTCAGTCAACTATGCTCCCTGAAGCAAGATATATAAGCAGTGATTTTCTGTGAGTTTCACACTTATCACTCACACTATCTTTTATCTGCCTTTCCCAAGGTATTTGGCTTTGGGTTTAGCAGTTAGGTAAGCTTAAATAAAGCTCACACCCAGCTTTAGTTAAGAGAGTTGAGAAAGCTTTTCTTTCTTGTGGGATATGCAAGAGCCTGGACACAAGCATCAGAAAGTACCAAGGCCACAGAACATGTCTATCCATAGGACTAATTTGATAAGGAGAAATCTGTAAACTCCCATTTGTAAGATTGACAATAGATCCATGGGATAGAGCTTGTCTTTCATTTGCTCCAAAAGTTCAAGAAGGAGTTAAAATATTGAACTGACTTCTTCAAAAGTCATTATAGTGCACTAACAAGGTAGTAGGCAGCTTGATGGCTGTTATTCCGACAACCCATGGTGGTGGAAATACCTGCTCTCAGTTAATTGTCAGACCTATACCACATAATGTAAATTAATTGCCAATACTAAGACTAAGACTAAACATAAAAAGATGCATACAAATAGACCTAGCAAGTAGGAAGATATAGGCCAGAAAAATACACGAGATAGTGAATTAGAATTGTTAGAAGAAGTGGATGACAAATTCAACATATCTTATGAAATTATTTAAAGTGATTCAACCAGAGTACGATTCTTACTGGAAGTAAAATGTTTTCTCACATTAGTTATTTTAATTATTTTTAACTGTACGTACACATATTTGGATTATTCTTAATCTTTGCTGCTATACATGCTATTGTCATTGATCTATGCCTAGCCTTCTTTCATGTATCAGCTTTCTTTTTCATTTAATTTTATAAACTCGTACTCATCTAAATGTAAAAAGTAAGCATGAAATGCCACATACAAAAAACTCTCACATTTTAATAATAACTGCTAAACATATATGACCATCCTCATCTCCCTAACCTGGCTTTTCCTTAATGAAGTTATCATCTTTCTGAATCTAACATTCACCATTCTCTTATCTTCTTTTTAAAATAAAACTGTGTCTTTTACATAGATTTCTAAAGTTATTTTTTACATATTAATTAATCATCTTAACTGAAAATGTTTTCATGTTCTACATAATCTTTGAGAAACATTTTTATTAAGGATAGTAAATGTTAGATGTAATATTTGCTTCTTAGAGATTCACAATCTTATTAATATGCTGAAAACTGTAATACGTAGAAATTCTCTCCTTTTGGTTTTGGTTTCAATTCCTCTAATATTCTTTATCTAAATGCCTCATTTTCTATAACAAGTCCTACAGGAAAGTCCTGGGCAATAACGTTAGTATATGCTGGTCTTAAAATTATAGTGGTAAAAACACTAAACGTGAAATCTATCCTCTTAACAAATGGTGTATAGCGATGTCACTACTTTTTGTGCATAATGAAAATATTACAACCATTGAATAGCAATTCCCCATTTCCCCTCCCTTACAAACTCTGGTAACCACCATTCTACTCATACCCAGGAGAGAACAGTGGTTCTACTTTATACAGAGTAGGATGGTGGTTGCCAGAGTTTGTAAGGGAGGGGAAATGGGAGTTCTATCTATGAGTCTATTTGGAATATCTCATGTAAGTGAAGTTATACAGTATTGTTCTGTAACCGCTCTATTTCATTTAGCATAATGTCCACCAGTGTCATTAATGTTGATACATATGGCAGGATTTTCTTCCTTTTAAAATCTAAACAAAAGCCTATTATAGGTACATAACACATTTTCTTTATTCATTTGTCAATGGACATTTAGATTGTTTATTATCTCAGGTATTATAAATAATGCTGCAATGAACATAGGTGTAAAGATATCTCAACATCCTGATTTCAGGTTTTTGGGAAATGTTACCAGAAGTAGTATTACTGCAGGCTTTGGTAACCACTATTTTACTCTCTATTTCTATGTGTTCAACAATTTTAGATTCCACATATAAGTGAGCGTGTTAGTTCATCTCACACTGCTATAAAGAAATACATGAGTTTGGATAATTTATAAAGAAAATCAGTTTAATTGTCTCATGGTTCTGCAGGCTGTATAGGAAGCATATTAGCTTCTGCTTCTGGGGAGGCCTCAGGAAACTTACACTCATGGCAGAAGGTGAAGAGAAAGTAGGCATGTCTTACATGACCAGAGCAGGGAAAGGGTTGGGAGTTGCTACATACTTTTAAACAACCAGGTCTTGTGAGACCTCACTCTCTATACAGTACCAAGAGGGTGGTGCTAAACCATTCATGAGAACTCTGTCCCCATGATTCAATCACCTCCCACCAGGCCATACCTCCAACAATGGGGATTACAATTCAATGAGAGAATTGGGTGGGGACACAGATCCTTACCATATCAGTGAAATTATCTGATAGTCGATTTTCTGTGCCTGGATTATTTCACTTAACATAATGTCTTCCAGGTTCATTCATGTTATTACAAATGACAGAACTTCTTTCTAAGGCTGAATAGTATTTCATTGTTGTACATATACCACATTTTTAAATCTATTCATCTGTTGATAGACACTTAGGTTGATTCTACATCTTGACTGTCATAAATAGTGCTGCAATAAATGTGGAAATGCAGGTATTTATTTATCACATTGTTTTCAATTCCTTTGGATGTATACCCAGAAATGGGATTATGGATCATATGATGGTTCCATTTTTATTTTTTCAGGAACCTCCATACCATTTTTCATAGTGGCTATAATTGTTTGCATTCCCACCAACAATGTACAATAATTCACTTCTTACTGCATCTTCACCAATACTTGTCTTTCATCTTTTTAATAAAAGCCATTCCAAATGTGTAAAGTGATATCTCACTGTGGTTTTAATTTGCATTTCTTTAATGATTAGCAATGTTGAGTATCTTTTCACATACCTCTTGGCTATTTGTATGTCTTATTTTGAGGAATGTCTGTTCTGTTGTTTTGCCCATTTTTTAATTACTATAATTTTTTTTTTTTTTTTTTTTTTTTTGCTACTGAGTTGAGTTTCTCACATATATTGGATATTAACCTCTTATCAAATGCATTATTTTCAAATACTTTCTTCCATTATTTGGATTGGATTTTTGCTTTGTTAATTGTTTTCCCTATGCTGTGAAGAAGCTTTTAAGTTTGATACCATTTCACTTTTTTCTTTTTGCTTTTGTTTCTTGTACTTACAAGGTAATAACAAACACATTATTGCCCAGACTAATTTTACAGAGATACACCCCTATGTTTTCTTCTGGTAGTTTTACAGTTCCAAGTTTTACTTTTAAGTCTTTAATCCATTTTGAGTTGATTTTTGTTTATGGTATTAGATAAAGATCCAATTTTATTTGCCTGCATCCAGTTTTCCCAACACCATTCACTGAAGAGATTGTCTCTTCTTCATTATGTGTACTCAGCATGGGGCATTTTTTTTTTTTTTTTTGACAAAAATCAATTGACTTTAAATATATGAGTTTATTTTTGGGCTTTCTATCCTGTTCCATTTGTCAAACTATTTGTTTTAATGCTAATACTATACTATTTTAAATGCGATCATTTTACAATATGTTTAAAAATTAGGGAGTATGTTGACACTGACTTTGTTCTTTTTGCTCAAGGTTATTTTGGCTACTTGGAGTCTTTTGTAGTTTCATACAAATTAAAGATTTTTTTTTTCTATGTCTGTGAAAAAAATTATAATTTTGATAGGGATTGCATTGAATCTGTAAATCCTTTTAAGTAATATGAACATTTTCACAATATTAATTCTTC
>NW_016806351.1:103231-116694 GCF_001698545.2 Rhinopithecus bieti
TTTTTGCTCAAGGTTATTTTGGCTACTTGGAGTCTTTTGTAGTTTCATACAAATTAAAGATTTTTTTTTTCTATGTCTGTGAAAAAAATTATAATTTTGATAGGGATTGCATTGAATCTGTAAATCCTTTTAAGTAATATGAACATTTTCACAATATTAATTCTTCTACTCTATGAATATGGAATCTATATTTTTTATTTGTGTCCTCTTCAACTTTTTATCAGTGTTTTATAAGTTATATTATACTTATCTTTCACTTCCTTAGTTAAATTTACACTTAAGTATTTTATTTTTTTCTTAATTTTGTAAATTGAATTGTTTTCTTCATTTTCTGTTCACATATTATGTAAACTTATAGAAATACTACTGATTTTTGCACACTGATTTTATATCCTGCAACTTTGCTGAGTTAGTTTATCAGTTCTAACAATTTCTCTCTCTTTTTTGTAGTCTTTGGGCTTTTCTATATATAAGATCAGGTTATCAGCAAAATAAGACAATTTTATTTCTTCCTTTCCTATTAGATAGTTTTACTTCTTAGTCTTGCCTAATTGCTCCGGATAGGACTTCCAGTACTATGTTGAAAATAAGTACTGAGAGTGAGCATCTATGTCTTGTCCCCAGTCTTAGAGAAAAAGCTTTCAAATTTCAGAAACTGAGAATGATGTTAACTACTGGTTTGTCACATAGGGTCTTCATTGTTTTGAAGTATGTTTCTCATATACCTAATCTGTTGAAGGTTTTTATCATAAAAGAGTGATGAATTTCATCAAAATATTTTTCTGCATATATTGAGATAATCATATCATTTTTATTCTTTATCTTGTTGATGCTGAGTTTCACATTTACTGATTTGCATATGTTGAACCATCTTTAAATCCCAGGAATAATAGCCCACTTGATCACAGCGAATGATTCTTTTTATGTATTATTGAATTTGGTTTGCTAATATTTTGTTGAGAATTTTGACATCCATGTTTATCAAGAATTCCTATAATTTTCTTGTAGTGTTATTGTCTCTCTTTAGTATCAGGATAATGCTGGCCTTGTAAACGAGTTTGAAAGTATTTCCGCCACTTTGATTTTTTTGTAACAGTACAGAATAATTACTACTAGTTTTTCTTTAAATGATTGGTAGCGTTTTGCAGTGAGGCTGACCATCCTGAACTTTTCTTCGTTGGGAGAAATTGTAGTACTGATTCAGTCTCCTTCCTCATTATTGGTATGTTCAGATTTTCTATTTATTTATGTTTCAGTCTTGGTAGGTTGTGTTTCTAGAAATTCATCCATTTCTTCTAGGTTATCCAAGTTGTTTGCATATCATTGTTTATAGTAGTTTCTTATGATCATTTGCATTTCTGTGGTAACAGTTGTAATGTCTCCTGTTTCATTTCTCATTTTATTTATTTGATATGTCTCTTTTTTATCCTAGTCTACCTAAGGGTTCTCCATTTTGAGTATTCTTTTAAAAAACCAACTCAGTTTCATTGATATTTTATCGTTTTCTAGTCTCTATTTTATTTCTCCTCCAATCTTTTTTTTTTTCCCCTTCTGCTAACATTGAGCTCAGTTTTTTTTTTCTTTTTCTAGTTCTGTGTGGTGTCAGTTTAGATTATTTGAATTTTTTTCTGATATAGATGTTAATTGCTATAAATTTTTCTCTTAGGATTCGTTTTGCTGCATTCTATAGGTTTTGGTATGTTCTTTCCTTTTTCATTGGTCTCAAAATACTGTTTTGGTTTCCTTTGTATTTCTGTTGAGATCTAGTGCTTGTTATGAAGCATTTTGTTTAATTTCCACAGATTTATGTATTCACCAATATTTTTCTTCTTAATGATTTCTAGATTCATATAATTGTGAGACAAAATATTACTTAATATGATTTCTATATTCTTAAAGTTTTAAGACTTGTTTTAGGTCCTAACATATTGTCTATCCTGATTAACATTCCATATGTGCTTAAGAAAAGAAGAATGTGCCTTTTGATGTTTGGAGATCACATGTTCTATATATGTGTGTTAGCTCCCTTTGGTCTAAAGTGTAATTCAAGTTCAATGTTTTTCCATTGATTTTCTGTCCAGATGCTCCTTTCATTGTTGAAAGTGGGCTATTGAGGTCCCCTACTATTACTGTATTACAGACTTCCCCTTCCTTCAGATTATTTTATAACTACTTTATGTACTTGGGTGCTGTAATACTCAGTGCATGTATTTTTACAAGTGTTATGTCCTTTTGGTGAATTGACCCCTTTTTCATTATGTAATGACATTTTTTGTCCCTTTTTATATATTTTGTTACTTAATATCCATTTTGTCTGATATCAATATAACTACTCCTGCTTTCTTTTTAACATTTCTTTGTGTGAAATATCTTTTACCATCTTTTAATTTTCAATCTATCTGTGTCTTTACATATAAAAGATTCATAGTAACGTAAGTGTTTTGTAGACACCATATGGTTAGATCTTGGGTTTTTGTTTGTTTGTTTGGTTGGTTGGTTTTTAATCCAGTCTGCCACTCTGTGCCTTTTGATTGTAAAACTTAAACTATTTTCATTCAAAATAATTAGCGATAGGTAATAATTTGCTATCGATATTTTTTTAAATTGTTTTTCTGGTTGTTTTGCAGCTTCTGTTTCTTTCTTCCTCTCTTGTTGACTTTCTTGCTGAATTGGTGATTTTCTGTTGTGGTATGCCTTGAACTCTTTCTTTTTGTATTTTGTGCAACTCTATAGGGTCTTGCTTTCTGATTACTGTGAGGCTTACATTAAACATTTTATTTTTATAACAGGCTACCTTGAGCTGACAATAACTTTCTTTACATGTACAGAAACTCTACACTTTTACTACCTTCCCTGACCCTTTATGATTTTGATATGAAGATTTAAATTTGGGAGAAAATTTGTATCTCTTAACAATTTATTGTAGCTACAGTTGTTTTTAACCTTCATGGTAGAGATAAACTTGCTTTACATACTGAGTTTATAAATATTAAAAAATTCTGAATATGTCTACATATTACTTAGGTCATTTAATTTTTTACTTGTCAATTTTTTTTGTTGTTGTTGTTATTAATTAGCAGTCTTGTGTTTCAGCTTAGGGGACTCCTTTAACAATTCCTATATGTCAGGCCTGGTAGAGAAGAACTCCTTTAATATTTATTGATTTTAGAAACTTTTTATTCCTTCCTCATTTCTGAAGGACAGTTTTCCAGTGTAAAGTATTCTTGATTGGCAGTTTTTTTTTTTTTTTTTTTTTTTTTTTTTTTTTTTTTTTTTTCTCCTTTCAGCACTTTGAATATATCATCTCACTCTGTTTTGGCCTGTAGAGTTTCTGCTGAGAAATATGTTAAAAGCTGACTGGGGATCCATTGAATGTGGTGTGTTTCTTATATTTCACTGCTTTTAGTAGTCTTTCTTTATTTTTTAATTTTGATAACTTTATTATTATGTATATTGGTAAATTTTTTGTGGGAGTAAATTTTATGGGAGCTTGCTAAGATTACTGCACCTGGATATTGTCATCTTTCCCCAAACGTAGGAAATTGTTAGTCATTATTTTCTTAAATATACTTTTTTATTCTTTTTCTCTCTCTTTTCCTTTTATAATTCCTATTATGCAAAGACAAATTTGTTTGGTGGCATTCCATTATTTCCATGGGTCTTTATTATTTTTTAATCATTTTTCTTTTTGCTCTTCTTACCGGATAATTGCAAATGTCCTCTTTTCAAGCTCACTGATTCTTTTTTCTGCTTGTTCAAGGCTGTTGTCAAAGATTCCTAATATATTTTTTTATTTCAGTTTTTGTACCTTTTATATCTAGGGATTTCATTTTTTATTGTTTCTATTTCTTTATCACATTTTTCATTTTGTTCACAAATTGTCAAATTTCATTTAATTTGTTGTCTGTAGTTTTTTGGACTTCCCTGAACTTCTTTAAGATGATTATTCTGATTTTTTTTTGTCAGTTGTTTCACAGATTTCTGTTTCTTCCAGGTCAATTATTGGAGTTTTATTAGTTTATTTTGATTGTCTCACATTCTCTTGAATTTTTATAATCCTCATGTTCTTTCATTGGTGCCTGATTTAAGAATATATATACTTCTTCCAACAGTTGTTGGAAGGTGTTTTAAGTTTTTGAGAACATTTCATCCTGTTTTCCATAGTGGCTGTGTAACTGGGGACCTCAATTTAATATATATATATATATATATATAAATTAATCACACAGTATCTTTTTCTTCCTTCTCACTCCTTTTACTCCATCATTTCTTCCCTCTCTAGACACTCCCTCCAGCAATGTATCCTTATCTAATTTTGCTTTTGCTTAAGGAATTCCTGAGACTGATTTTGAGACAAACCAGGCACATAGCCCAGATTCAGGAATTTTCCTACTTAGAGGGAGTCATGAACAATTAGTCTACTACCATCAGGCCAAAGTCAAGATAACAGCAACCGTATATCTGAATAAGCAATTTCCCAAGGTAGCCATTGAAACAAAGACACAGAGACCCTGCACCTTGCACCACTCCTGCATATAAATTAAAAAATGTAAGATGGTCTTTGTGAATATAGTTCACTATCTTCTCATTTTTCTGGCTCTCCAATTAAACCTGCTTTTCTTTCCAATAGTATTCATCTTTTGTGTGAGTAGCCAAAGCTGGGTTCAGTTACAGTTGTATTATTTATATTCACACCAACAATGTACAAGTGTTCCAATTTCTCTACATAAATGGAAAAATTTAGTACGGCTTCTTTCTCTTCTTTTATTTTCAGGTTTTCTTTGGAAACATTAACCTATAACTTATTACCACTCTCTTAACTCAAGCGGAAAAATCTCGCTTCTTATTTCAGAGAAAAAATAAATTTTTTAAATGTACATTTTGAAATGCCAGTGTGATCTTAATTATTCTCCTTTTCTTCTCTCTTATTATTAGAGGAGGAGAGTTGTTTTTTGTAAATAATATTACTTTTTTTTTCTTTATAACATCTTTTGTTCATTATATTGGGGATTGTATTCTGTAATTGATCCATGCCTTATCATAACTTTACTTCTCTTTACTGGTTAAGACAAGTGACATTAACATACTTTCAGTTACCATATATCTTAAAGACTCTTTTTCGACTACATTATTTTTTAGCCAGTCAACAAATATTTATTGAGTACTATGTGTTATTCAATGGACATATATGTAAATAAAAGAGAGATGCTTCCTGTTCTCATAATTTACCACATCATGGAAGAAAATAGACACCACAACCTAATTAAAATTTGGAAATTGCACTGTACAAAATGATAATAAAGAAATGTATTGTGTTCTAGTAATCTATTCCATGAAAGATTATTGTTTTTCATGTACTGATAGTTTTCTCTGAGTAAATGCAGTAACTAAAAGTGTTAATTAATTGTTAATTTAACCATAAGTGTTAGAATGCTGAATGGATTCTTCCATTCCACCACTTCAAACTTGTGGAAGAGCATTGTTGTTAAGTACAGACTTCAAGAATGAAAAAAGAATAATGTTGAAAGGAAACCTTGGAATTAAAAAATAAGAATCTTTGTGTTTCACCACTCTGCGTTCCTTGTCTTCAAGTCTCCAGTCATTACCAGCATTAAGGTGAAGCACCTTGCTACCAGGAAGTTCCCAGTTGACTTGTGCTAGAGTTCTTATAAAGAGTCAATGTGCAGGCATATTCTAGCTACATGTACAACCCTAATTTTTGATTTTCCTACTCTCTGCCAAAGCAGAATTCTCCAAAATAAGATGCAAGCATAAATTCAGTTTTTATTTTAAAACAATGCTGACAGGCTGCTACATCCTATTCTAAAACAACTCACAGACCCATAGTTGTAGAACATCATTTTAGTTTGGCTTAAAACATAATGATGAGGAATGTAATCATGATGTTGCAAATGCAAACTATTTTTTACACTAGAAGCCTGTGTAATATGACTGTGGCACAGATGGAAGATGCAGAAGATGAAGACACTGACTGTATTATGGTGGAAGTTGGGAAAGAGGGAAAGAAGCAAATGTTAAAAGAAAAGTGATTCTTCATTTTTTGGACGCTTATCTAAAAAATGTAGTGATTCACTTAGAGCTGCTGCAGTCAACATTTAGCATTCGATGAAAGTTGTTAAAAAATAAACTATTGCACTTAAGTAGAAATTGTACAAATAAAAGTCAAACACTCTAAAAATAGTTAATACTAAAGAAAACCATTTGGTTCTGTCCAGCTGGATTTGGAAAAACACATTCTATAATCTGTGCAACATATGAATCTAGAGAAGAAAAGTGTAAATGGAAATAAAATGGTTAGAAGGCAATTTCCAAGGAAATGCAAGGTTGAAAAGAATAATGATGTGAAAGAAAAGGCCACATAACTGTGTTCTTCATTGTTAACTATTTTGAGAATGTTAACATGCTCAAATACATGACTCAGAAACATTAGTAACCTATTCCAAAACTTTTGAAAGATATCAAACTTCTAAGATGTTTTGAAGTTTACGTATTTTATAACACAATTTCTCTTTGAATCCATTGAGTTATTTCTCAAATGAAGTGTTGAAGCAAAACAGAAGAAATGAGGTTAGACTCAAATCATTCTAATCCATCCTTTTCTTATGGGATATACATTAAAAATAGCACAGAGGAGGCAGGTAGATTGACAGCAAAGAAAGAATGCCACTATGCTAATCACTAAGCAGCAAAAATATAAAGTAGAACACTCTTTCAAACTACTTTTGTGTTCCTGAAACTTCTGAGGTTGGAATGCTGTTATATGTTCTTTTGAGTATTAAAAGGGTTGATGATTAGCAATTGGAGTACATTTTTCAATGAGGATCACGTCTTATGATTCATACTCTACTATATAGAGGATGACATTTGAAAGATGACAATGACTGTGATAAAGAGGTTCAAGGTACCAAAGATGAAGTGAAAGAAGTAGGTGTGGAAGAGAATGATGATAGAGTAGAAAATTGTGAATAATGCCAATATCTGGCGGACTGTGAGCTGCAATGACTTAGATTGTATATATTATTATAGATAATAACCTGCAGGGCAAAACTCTAGAAATAAATATTAATTATTCACAGCCTTACATTGTTTAATTTGCTAAGTTTTGATATAGCATAGTGTATGTTTTCAAGATCAGTTTATTGTATTTAGAATTTTATCATAAAATTTTGTATGAGATATATAGAATGCAGCAAATTATCTGTTTATTCATTTCTTACAATGGACTTTTGTGAAGTACTTTGGGTTCTTATGAAAAACTGGGCCTTATGAAGTACTTTCTTTAGTAGCTATGAAATATATCAGAACTGTAACTGAGTCATACAGATATTTTGACATTTTTTTCAAAAGGACAACTAAGGTTATTTTCAACTCTGCTTAAATGATGATTCTTTAGTCACTGTGTAGTAGAAATGATATCTTTTATTATATTAACTAGAAATGTTTTTAAACTTTGACCTTCATATGATAGAAAAGTTAAAAAATAAACCCTAGACTTGTAACTGATGCTAACATTATAATTTCACCTGCTGATTTTTATATTACATAACAGTTATATTAAAAGAAAGTTATAAATATTACCAAAATTTATGTCTAGATATAAATAAAATCTTAACTTCAACTGAAACGAAAACTTCTAAATTTAGAGCATATAAATATCTAGAAATCAGTGGTGTCACACAGGGCCTTCGCTCACGTTCACATATGCATTTGACTTTCTTTCTTTGTTTAGAGTGATTATTATTAACACTCCATGTGAATTATTAGACTCTTCTGGTAACTTCTATAAAGCTTGGATCCAAGCCCTACCCAAATAACTAGAACCAGAATCTCTGGGCATGGAGCCTACACATTTTTGCTGGTTTGTACTATTTCTAGTGGTGATTCTAATGCCTGGAAGATGCTGAAAACTATGGCGATAAAGTAGTGACATGCATGAATTCTTAAAAGGAAAAAAGTATCTTCCTTGGAATTTGTATTTGAAATCAAGTCCTCCATTTGTTTTTTTCTATTTAATTTCCTCATTTGTGAACAGACCTACTAAAACATTTTGAACAATATGTGTGAATTAATCTTATAGCCATCAAAAGATTATATGGTAAACTTTTATTTTAAAATTTTAAAGCAATTTTTTAAGATTCTTTTGTTTTTAAGAATTAAATTCTTAGTATAGTATTTATTTATTAAAATAGTAGCTTTCTAGAGTGATAGGGCATTAACCAAAGTAGCAATTTTTTCTCAATTGAAGAAAAAATGTCATCCTAAAACTAGGTTTGTGAAACACTTACTGAATTTCAAATAATACATTCTATGTAGTTTAAAAACATATCTTGTTACTTTATTTCAAGTTTTAGTTTAATTTAATTACCTTAAAAGTTGCAAAATATTTCACAGCAATACTTCCCTACATGTCAGTTTATTAATGAGAAAACATTTGGGGTTTTTCTTACTTTAATGAGGTACTTTATTATATTTAAAAAGGGCTCTTTAGAAGTAAGATCACCTATTGGATAAAACAAATCTAAAAAGTTGTAGAAAACTGTCAATAATGTCCAAGAGTCCTGTAAAATGTTTGATTTCTTTCATGGTATGTTATACTTCATCAGATTTCCTAGTCTAAGCTGCAGTTCACGTTGTCATTCTGAAACAGTTCAATGATCAGTAATTTCTCTTCTAGCTGTGGCATAATAACCTCAAATTCAGGTTATTTTGGGAACTGGGATTTGTTTTGCATAAATTATATTTTAAAAATAATTTCCAAATGAGATTAATTGATGATAGGAAAATTATTCTTCAAAGAGATATGTAAGTGGGCTATGAGTGTTTTTCTAGACTTAAAGCCACAATTGTCATTTGGTGGTTAGATATTTCTCTGAGGGGGGAAAAAAGATGCCATCAGAAGAAAATAAAATGCTTCCCAAATTTGCTTTAATTTCTCTTTGAAATGACATTAGGAAAAAGAATGACAAGTTACATTTTCACTAAGTTTTTTAGTTCTTTCTTTTATGACTTATATTTCTTTGCAATTAGACTGAATGGTTGAGCTCAGTCAGATATGAGTAGTTCTATAGTTTGAAGGACATTAAAACTGAAGTGGAGCAGTGTACAGCAACTTAGAGAAGATTAGTACAATATTTGTTGCTAGGAAAAGGGATTTTCTTTTATCTTGTTTTCATATGTTTTCAGTAGCGAAATGTCTCTGTGATTTGGTTATAACTGTCACAGCAAGAAAATTTAAATATTTAAATATCAAGTAACTATAGAGTCCCTAAAGTATTGTTTGGCTTTAAAATGATATTCTTATATTTTGTGAGTTTTTCATTGAATGGAAAATATTGTTTAGAGTGAAGATTCAAATATTTTCAAAAGTATGCAAAATTCTAAAACAATGAGGAAACAGCAATTAATTTTGCTTATTGTTTTTTCTTTAATGTGTGACTATTTCTAATGTGAATCAACTATGTTAATCAATGCTCCTCTAAATACATGTTACTTAGGTAACATAAAATTATAATTCAAGTTTCTAAATTTCTGCCACAGAAAAAAATATTTGCCTTTAAAATATTATAACTTTTTAAATGTATAAATTTATACAAATACTGCTGCTGCTAAGAGTTAAACAACCACAGTGTGGCTAAGATTGAATATTTTATTTCAAGACTATTTAGTAGATATATTGACATTTCAGTTTAAGAGGGCTCCCTGAAGCCCTAGTGGGAGCCCCTCTCTAATGGAGAGGAATCAACATAGTGAGTAAATATTAGCATATCAAGTAGAGTAGATGATCAAGTAGATCATTTAAGGGGGCACATTGGAAATCATCAGAGAAGGGATAGGAATTACAGAAGGTGGAGGCGAGCAATGCCAGGCAGACAGCTGAGCTTGGACTCTCACGGAACTGGGAGAAGCTTGCTGATGTGGAGAACAGATGAGTGAGTAAGAGAACCCTGGGGTTCCATACTTCTGCAATTAATGTGTATAATCTTATCCATGGGAGAGTCATTTTGATCCCCCACGCCCCCACACTGGGTCTCCAGTCTAATACATGGAGCTGCCTAGAGACTGTGCAGAGTCTCTACTCAAGCCCACATGGATTCCCATAGACTTTTGATACCTGAGCAGCCTGGTGCCAACTGCTCTCTACCTGTCAGGGAGGAAGTAGGCAGGCTGGGCACTCCCACACACCCCAAAGACAGATACTGCAGTTGAAATATGGAGGAATGGGCAGACCATGCACCATTACAATTGTCAGCCTAGGTGCTCCCTGCTGAATAGAGCCTCCCTCCTTCAGTGTTGGGTCTGCTGCACAGCTGGGCTGCCCCAACTTGTCTATTTTGTCTGTGGCCCAGTGTGTTTCTGAAAGCCCTGTCCCCAGAGACTGATGACAAGCCCATTGATTCCTGCAATAGTCACAGCCACCACTACAAATGCCCCTGCAACTCCTGGGCCTAGGAGGTAGTTAGGAAACTGGGCACCTTCACATATCCCCCAAAGCAAATTTCACTGCCACTCCTTTAGGAGGGAAGTGCAAGTGGACCACACATTCTATAGCTGCCAGCCTCCATTGTACCAACTGAGGGGGTCTGCCTCCTTCAGTGAAAGGCAAGCAACACAGCTGCTCTGCTCCCACTCAACCATTTCAGCTGCCACCCAGAACCCTTCTGAGATCCTACCTCCCGCAAGCTTGTGACTAACCTTAGGGCTCCCATTGCCTTTGTGTTCTGTCACCCCTGAGTTCTGACACTGCTTGAGCATTCTGCAGTCCCTTCTGAGAGACCAGCCTCCACAGGCTGGTGATTGGCTGGGGTTCCCACTGTCAGAGCATTCTGCCTGCCATACCTAAGAGTTTGGCAGTGATCTAGAAACAAGCTCACGTCTCCCTATGATAGTCTGCACGTTAATTCTGGGAACACAAGAACAAGTTCACTGTACCAGTCCCAGTCCAGTTCACTCAAGTCTTGTACACACTCTAGTGGGCCATCTTGGAGACTGGAGATTGGAGGTTCTCCCAGACCAATCCACTATCACTGTCACTTGACCACTCCTCCCAGGGTCTCAGCTCCAGCCAACACAATCAGCTGACATCACTACAGCTGATATCCACTTGCATGTACCGAAAGAAGGAGGCCCTACCCTTCTATACACAAAGCAGTAGTACTGTCACATTGAAGAGCAGGAGAGCCACAAAGATGTCTCTATTGGGCTGAGTGAGGAGGTTCCAACCCAAAATTACTCCTGCAGAGAACTGTGGGACAGGTGTCTTTTGTGGCTCTCAACTACACTGTGGCCTAGAGACAGATAACAGTGTACATTTGAACTGAGAGCCATGAGCCCTGGAGAAGGAGGATGATAGGAAAACAGATCACTTTCATGCCTATCTAAGACAGGGAGCTAGTGCAGCCTCCTCACCTCCCACAGAGACCTTGATGCATTACGCCAGGAGTTCCCCCAGACACCTTTGTTAGGGTGTTGTCCATGATCATCACTACAGTATTCATAGGTAAGCCAGGAGGTCCAGATTTGCCCAGCTATTTTCTACCCCCTATCCTGCTGAACAGGAATTTCTGGGCACCAGATATTCCACTGTCCAGCCCAATACCTGAAACAACAGAGAGCACTTCACAGTAAAACAAAATCAAGCACATACCTATATGCTTTTGCCACAGCTGACTTTTACCCACAAATGCTACCTACTGGCTTGCAGGTTGAACTGCATTACCGAATACAAAATCTGACAACAGAACTACACATGCCTATAAAAGCAAAGCCAAAAATCCTACTCAAAATACTCTACTGTCACACCCTCAAGAGGGAAAAAATTCACATCCAGATTAAAGTAAATTCAATAAAAAGAAGTGACAGCTTGTACAGATGAGAAGAACCCAGCAAACCATCTCCAGCACCAAGAAGAAATAGAATGTTGTGACACCACCAAAGGGCCACATTAGTTCTTTAGCAATGGATACTAACCAAAATGAAAACTTTGAAATGGCAGATAAGTTATTCAAAATATGGATTGTTAGGAAACTCAATGAGATCCAAGAGAAAGCTTAAAACAAACACAAACTGGAAAAACCACTCAGGAGATGAAAGACAGAAATATTAAACAAACAACAATAACAACAACAACAAACAAAACAGAACTTCTAGAAAGAATTTCAAAACACAGTTAAAAGTTGTGACCAGACCAAGAAGAAGAAAAGATTTCAAAGCTTGAAGAATGGTCTTTTGGATTAATTCAATCAGATAAAAATTTTCAAAAGATTTTTTAAAAAATTAACAAAGTTTTTGAAAAATATAGAAATATATAAAGTGACCAAACTTATGACTTACAGACATTTCCAAGGGAGAAGAAGAAAATGTAAGACATTTGGATAGCATATTTGAGGAAATTGAGAAAACTTTCCCAATCTTGTCAGATACATAGATAACCAGATACAAGAAATCTAGACAACACCTGGAAGATACTATACCAGATGAACATCACCAAGGCATGTAGTCACCAGACTATCCAAGGTCCATGTGAAAGAACAAATCTTAAATGGAGCTAGAGAGAAGTGTCAATTTATCTACAAAGGAAATCTCCTCAATCTGATAGTAAACTTCCTGGAAGAAAGAGATTAAGAGTCTATTTTTATCCTCCTTAACGAAAAAATACATCAACCAATAATTTCATATTTTGCCAAACTAAACTTTGTAAATGAAGGAGAAATAGTTATTCTCATACAAGAAAATGCTAAGGAAATTTGTCACCACTAGACCAATCCTATAAGAAATGCTCTAAGGATTTCTAAACATGGAATGGAAAAATGACAACTACCATCATGAAAGCACACATAGGTAGAAAGTTCACAGACACTATAAAGCAATAACACAATTGAGACTCCAGTGCAACTAGATAACAACACTATAAGAGTATCAAAATCTCACACATTAATATTAATCTTGAACATAAATGACCAAAATGCCACTTAGAATATATAGATTTGCAAGTTGGAAAAAAATAAAAAAGATTGAACCATCTGCTGCCTACAATAGACCCACTTACTTTCTAAAGGCATCTATAGACTCAAAGTAAAGGGGTGAAAACATAGATATCACTCAAATGAAAAATAAAAGCAAGAAGAAGTGTCTTATAGCAGATAAAACAGAATTTAAACCAAGAAAAGTTTAAACAAAGTACGTAGAAGGGTATGAAATAATGGTAAAGAGCTCAACACAACAAGAACATTTAAGTATTCTAAATATACCTGCATCCAACACGGGAGCACCTGCATTCACAAAGCAAACACTACTAGACATAAACAAAGAGACTAACAGCAATACAATAATAGTGGGAGGCATCAATACTTCACTGACACTGGACATGTTACTGAGGCAGAAAGTTAAAAAAAAAAAAAAAAAAAAAAAAAAAATTTAAAATTAAAACTGGATTTAAAACAAAA
>NW_016806351.1:118918-143457 GCF_001698545.2 Rhinopithecus bieti
AAAAAAAAAAAAAAAAAAAAAAAAAAACTTTAAACTTAAACTGGACTCTAGACCAAATGAATCTAATAGAAAATTACAAAACATTCTCCCCAGCACCCACATAATATACATTTTTTTCTCATTTACACTTGGAATAGTCTCCAAAATTGGCCATATGTTTGGCTGTAAAGCAAATCCCAATGAATTAAAAAAAAAAAAAAAAGTATTTCAAGTATCTTATTAGTCCACAGTGGAATAAAACTAGATGTCAGTACCAAGAGGAACTTTCAAAGCTACACAAGCACCTAGTAACTAAACAACTTGCTTCTGAATGACTTTGGGGTAACCAATGAAATTAAGACAGAATTCAAAATATATCTTTGAAACAAATGAATATAGAGACACAGCATACCAAAACCTCTGAGATACAACAGAAGCAGTACTAATAGGAAAACTTACAGTGTTAAACGCCTACATCAGAATGATCTCAAATTCACAACTTAACATCACACCTCAGAAAACTAGAAAAATAAAGACAAATCAAACCCAAATCTAGCAGAAGACAAGAAATAATGAAGATCAGAGCAGAACTAAATGTCTAAATGAGATTGAGACCAAACAAAACAAGAAAAAAGCAAAATGCAAATATCAATGAAATGAAGAGCTAGTTATTTGGAAGGATAAATAAAATCGATGAGCCACTAGCTAGTTTGACCAAGAAGAAAAGAAAGAAGATTCAAATGGCACAATCAGCATGATAAAAGTGACATTATAATGGATACCAAAGAAATGCAAAAGGTCGTCAAAGATAACTGTAGAAATCCTAGAATAAATGGATAAATTCCTGGGAACATACAAAATTCCCAAGATTGAACAAGGAAGAAAGCAAAATCCTGAACAAAATGAATAAAATAAATGAAATTGAATAAGTGATAACACAATTTCCAACACCAACAAAAAAGCCCAAGAACAGGTGTATTCACTTTGTATATCTGACAGAATTTTGCCAGATATACATATGAAATTATTGGTTGACTTATTTTTCTCATTAAGGAGGATAAAAATAGACTCCTAATCTCTTTCTGTCAAGAAGTTTACTATTAGATTTAGGAGATTTCCTTTGTAGGTAAATTGACACTTCTCTCTAGCTCCTTTTAAGATTTGTTCTTTCACATGGACTTTGGATAGTCTGGTGACTATATGCCTTGGTAATGTTCATCTTGTACATCTTCCAGGTGTTCTCTGTTAAACTGGCTGATTTTTGACAGATATGCAAAGAAGAACTGATACTAACCTTAATCAAATTATTTCAAAATATTGAGGAGGGGCGATTCCTCTCTAACTCATCTTACACAACCAATAATACCATGTTATCAAAACCAGGTGAAGATCCAACAACAATAAAAACTACAAGCCAATATACTGATGAAAATGGATGCAAAAATCCTCAACAAAATACCATGAAATAGAATCCAGCAGCACATCAAAAAGATAATTTATCACAACCAAATGGGTCTTATTCCATGTATGTGAAGATAGTACAATATTTACAACTCCATAAATGTGATTCACCACATAAAGAGAATTAGAAAACAAAAGCCATGTGATTATCTCAATAGATGCAGAAAAAGCATTAGATAAAATTCAACATCTTTCTGATAAAAATCCTCAAAAAACTAGGCATCAAAGGAACATACCTCAACATAATAAAGACTGTATACAACAAACCCACAGCCAACATCACACTGAAAGAGGAAGAGTTGAAAACCTTTCCCCTAAGAACTGAAGCAGGATAAGAATTCCCCATCTTACCACTTCTAATCAACTTAGTATTGGAAGTCCTAGCCACAATAGTCAGGCAAGAGGAACAAGTAAAAACATCCAAATTGGAAAAGAGGAAGTCAGATTATCTCTGTTTGCTAATGACGTGACCTTACGCCTAGAAAATCCAAAATACTCTTCCCTAAGGCTAGTATCCAGAATCTATAAGGAATTTAAAGAAAAAAAAAAAAACACTAAAAAGTGGGCAAAGTACTTGAACAAATGCTTCTCAACAGAAGAGATGCAAGCAGCAATAAACATGCAAAATGCTTATCACTAATCATCAGATAAAAGCAAATTAAAACCATAATGAGATATCATCTTATGCCAGTCAGGATGGCTATTTTTAAAAAGTCAAAAAACAACAGATGTTGTCATGGATGCAGAGTATAGGGCATACTCATACACTGTCACTGAGAATGTAAATTAGTACAACCTATATGGACAACAGTATGTAGATTTCTTAAGGAACTAAAAGTGGAAATATCATTTAACGCAACAATCCCACTGCTGGACACCTACCCACAGAAAAATAAATTTCTATAAAAAAGACATCTGCGTTCATATGCTTATCGCAGCATTATTTTCAATAATAATGTCATGGAATCAACCTAAGTGTCCATCAGTGGTTTGCTGGATAATAAAAAATGTGGTATATATACACCATAGAATACTATGCATCCATAAGAAGAATGAAATCATGTTCTTTGCAGCAACATGGATGAAACTGGAGGCCACTATAAGTGAAAGTAACTCAGAAAGAGAAAATCATATACAGCATGTTCCTACTTCAAATTGAGAGTAAACAGTAAGAACACAAGGACATACAGAGAAAAATAATAGGCACTATGGACTTCAGAAGGTGGGAAGTTTGGAGTGGGGTGAGGGTTGAAAATATAACTGTTGGATACAATGGTTAATATTTGGGTGATGACTATCTAGAGGCCCAAACCCCACCGCTACGCAAAATATCCAAGCAATGAACCTGCATATGTACTCCTTGATTCTAAAATAAAATAAAAATTTTAAAAAAGACTATTTAGCAGACATCTTACAATGAAAAGGCAAAATAACAAAAATAATCATGGGTCACAAAATCAGACAGTTTTTTTTTTTTTTTCCTAAAGTGTCAGAATTCAAGTTTGTATGTTTGTTAGGGTATTAAGTAAATTATTTTTATTTTTTCCTTGGTTTACTAGAAAACCTCTTCTACTCTTCATCTCTCTCTCCTCATACTCCACCACTACCAACTCCATTTTCTTTTTGAGAAGAGTCATTCTTAAAATTTTAGTCTTTGAGTCTTAAAAGTTAACTGCTATGTTATTACATATTATGTAACTGCTAATATGCTATATTTTATTTAATTTAAAGCTGAAATCTCTCAGGTGGTGGATGTTACATTTTAAAGGCGAATAGTCCAAAAATAAATAAATTTCTAAATGCATTAATGAAAATTATCTTACAGAAAATTTAGAATGATAATTATATAGAACAACAATGGTATATATTGGTTTACTGAAAAAAAGATGTGTGTGTGTGTGAGAATTACTACTAAAAACGGCAATAGGTTGTCAGTTTTTAAAATTCTTGATCTAATAAAATTGTTTTTCATTTCATATCATAAATATAAATTTAGCTTTGCTTTTATTTTTTAAATAAAGCAAGCCAGAAACATTTTGCTGGAAAACAACTAGCTTTAATGGATTAAAATGTTATAAAAGTTTTCAAAAGAAATGACAAAGATGTTTAATGCTCCCTTGGAAATAGTAAGAGAGTAAATGAGAATAGAATGCACTGTGTTCATAAAAAATTAACTGCTTGGGCAACAAAATATACTAGGTGATTGATGGTGAGCTTTGTTTCTTTTTTTTTTCCTTGCTAATTTCATACATCAACTACCTTTATATTTCCTCTCATGCTCTGCCCTTTCTAATAAAAGCCACAAGTGCCATTTCATAGTTCTGCTTAATCAATCAATGCATATAATGTTGAATTAAACTCAATTAATAAAAATAATAGACCCAGATAACTTACTTAAAATAATTTTAACTGAAAAACTATTGCTAACAATTCTATCACATCAATAGCAAGTTTGTCTATTTTAAGAAGGTAACACATTTTGTCTACTTTTTGTATCTTGTTTATGGTACAAAATATATTTATATTTGTAGGCCAAAACTTTTAATAATTTAACTCAACCATGTCTCAAAACCAAACCATAAAGATATTGTCTTCACTCCCAAAATACACCATTTCTTCAGGATTAAAAAGGAAAAAAACCAAAAACTTAGTCTTCAATTTTGTTTATAGCCCATTAGTCAGATTAGTTACATAGAAGTCAGAGTGAAGATGAGAAAATCTCTACGCATATTATTATTGTCACCCACACTTGATGTATACAAAATTTATGTTGGTGAGGCATTTAAAGAGATAGGTAATACTTTTACACTTTCACCTCCCATTGCTGACAAGTTGTTATTGATCTTCTCAATAACATATTACAACTTGAAATTGTTGTAATATGATACAAATTACATAAAACAATTAAATTTTAATGATTTCTCTGTCAATAAAAAATAATACAATTATTTTGTCTTACATTTGTAAAGTATGTAAAATATAACCATACTTTACAAATGTAAGACAAATTAATTGTATTATTTTAATTCAGACAGAAATCATTAACATTTAAATGTTACTATTTAATTTATAGTCAAGAATAGTCAATAATTCTTTTGGCTATCTCACTTTTCTAAGTTCACTATTAATATTTTAGTGTCTCTCTTTTAGTATTAAATGTGTAGATATATGGGAACATAGGATAAAGAGATAGAGAGCTAGAGATAGAGATTGAGACAGAGATAAAGGCACAGTAAGAGAGAAAGAGCATGCAAATGAGAGAGAAATTTAAAAACCCATCTAGCAATGCATAAATTAATTTTTGGAGCTACGGAAACATAATGGCTAAATGGATGCTATTGAATTAAAAATAAATGGCTGTAATTAAATGCAATAGCACATGTAACTTTGAATGTAGGGATCATATTATGAACCAGTATTCAATTATTCTTTTACTTTATCCTAAAATATATAGCTTTCCTCATAAGGTCAATAGTCATGTGGGATCTTATCTCTCAGATTATTACTTCATTAAAGTATTGTCTATCCCTTTGACTATAACATCAATGTAAATTTCAAGCAATCTACATGTCACACAGAAAATGCTTTATTTTCACCATATTTTTCATTCTCTAGGCACAAAAGTAGGTAACATTTTCTAGTATTCGTGTGGCTAATCTACTAAATGGGATGTAATCAAAATTGAACAGCAGATATGATTCCTACAGGATTATCTCCTCTACAACAGTGACTCAAAGATTATGTGTAGAGATGTTAGATAAGTCATCTAACTGCCTGGATCTCTGAGTAACCATGTGGAGTAGAATGTCACCTCCCTCCCATCCCACTATTAACCAGAATGAAATACATGGGATGAAGGATAAATACACTTTTTTGTGAAATAACTTAAAATATAACATTTCATTAGTTTTCAGAGCATAAATCAGCCCACCTAATTTATACAGCATGCAGCCCAAACATCCTCAAAATTGAATGGAAATACAACTGACATCATTTATTTTATACTGTAAAAAAAGTGTCAGAGCAAACATTCCTATCATTTATATATTTATTTATTGTTGTTTGTTATATATGCAATATATTTATAGAACAGAGTTATTGAAGGGCATACATTTTAAATTAAAAGTGTTTTCCAAATGATTTTATATCTAGCATATTACTATAAAATGCTCAATGTTATTAAATATTCTCATGAAATACTGATTTTGCTGCATAGATTTTATTATATGTATCAAAATCTCCTACTGATATTTAACTTGATTAAAATTTCTTGCTTTTATAAACAACGCCAAGATAAACTGGCATTGTTTCTGTAAATATACATATCTGTATTTATACTAAGAGTAATAACCATAACAGTTAATAAGCAGTTAAATACTTAGGTACACTGTTATCTCAGGCAAGCATGCTCATTATATATCTTGTTCTATGATCAAGTATATTATACACATGCTCAGTAATATGCACCTAGTCTATTTTTTAAGAAATATATGCATTCACAATTTTTACTATTAATTCCATATTAGCATTAATAGTGTCTGAATTAATTAATGTGACCTTTAAATAATGTCTGGTTGTCATTCACAACACCTGAAAATATATCACTAAGTACCTTATCTTAATATCTAAATAAATTAAGAATACTATTGTTTTGCAATATTGTTTTCATAACAGATGCATCTCAGAAAAACATTTTTAATAAATAAAATGTCTAAAAAACCACTCAATAGAAAGAACCAAGGAAAGATGTACATATTTAAGCCCACTCCCTCATTTAAAAATCCCCAAAGAAATAGAGAAAACAATCCCTATCTTTGATGATATCACAATCACCAACAAGCATTAAAACATAATTTCCAAATACCGTAATATCTAGAAGAAAATCGATGACAATTGGCAGTTGCTTCTTCGGAATCCCAAAACATAAAAACATATGTTTTATGATATTAAAAAGAATTTCCAAAAGATTTTTTGATTTGATAGGAGCAATGATATAAAGGAGAAAGAACAAAGCCATGGATAAAAGAGAGAATGCTCTTATAGAGACAACACTCAACAGGTTGGAGAAACAGGGGGATTAAGGGCTGTTTTTTGTCTCTCACCTTACTTACTGCCTATGGCAAACTGCTACTGGAGCAGTGGAGTGTAGCAGGAAGAAGTGTCATCATAAAGCCTTTATCACTGTATGGGCTTATTAGCCATGACATCATTTTGAATGCTGTGGAAAATGAAGGGAAGACAGACTCCTCCAGGACATATAAAACATGCAGTTTCTTTTACAGCATGCTCAAGATTAAAATCAAAAGCTAAATGAAAACATAAACAAAAACTCTTAATTTAGGTTTCTAAATCCTTTTAGCTTCTTCTTTAAATTTTATTTACACAATTCACACCATTTTGTATCAAATAGTTGAACACAGTAAGAAAGATGTAAAAATCGCAAAAGAATTGCATTTTACCTGCCACAGATTCAACTATGCTCCGTAAAAGGATATGCTGAAGTCATAACCTCCAGGTCTTTGGCATGTGCCCTTATTTGGAAACAAGATCATTGAAGATATAATTAGTTAAGATGAGGCCATAGTGGGGTAGGGTGGGCTTCATCTACTATGACTGGTGTCCTTATAAGAAGAGGAAAATGTCATGTGATGATACGGACACCAAAGGAGAATGCTATGTGATGACACAGGCAGATTGAAGAGATGTAGCTGCGATCCAAGGAACATTGAGAACTGGCAAATACCATCATGAGCTAGGAGTAAGCAAAAAAGGACTCCTCCTGTTTAGTTTTCAGGGGCAGCATGGCTGGCCCTGCCAAACCTTGATTGCAGACTTTTAGCTTTCAGAACTGTGGGAAAATAAATTTATGTTGTTTATTTAGCAATTCATTTTGCAGTACTTTATTACAGCAGCAGTAGGAAACTAATATAGTGACTATGCATAAAAGTTTCACGAAATGAGTAAATAATTATTATATTAATATATATTACAAAGAAATTAGCAATAGATAATTAACATTAACATTAATTATGTATCTATTTTCTCAAACAAAAAAGGGATCATATTTCTATGGATATAAATTAGAAATTATAAAACCTCAGTAATGGATGAAAAGGTAAAGTCAAATCATACTTTCCATCTTGGGGAGAATGAGCAAAGGGAGAAAAAAGACTGATTATACTTGTTAAAATCTATTTGTTATTGAGTGGAATAGAAGTTCTTCAGAGACAGGCAAAGATACATGGAAGAGCTTTCATCTAAGATTTTGTAAAATATTTCTGGAATGACATAACGTCTTGAAAGCTTTTTATTGCAGAATGCATCACTTAAGTTTTCAACTACAGCTGATTAACCACAACCACTTTTGTAACATCATGGAAAAGAAGCAAACAAACGAATGAAGGAAACAATGACATTTTCTTCTTGAGACTTTGTAGGACTTTCTAAAAATGATGATCTAGTCAAAGAAACAGGAGATCAGGTTGCACTAAAACTGTCAGATGCAGTACCATCAGAAGTCTGATTCTCAAATACAAACAAACAAACATGGTGGGGCAAGGTGTAACTCTGGCGCTTCGGGAGGCCAAGGCTGACAGATCACCTGAGGTCATGAGTTTAAGATCAGACTGGTCAACATGGTGAAACACTGTCTCTACTGAAAAATACAAAAATTTGCCAGGTGTGGTGGCGGGTGCTTATAATCCCAGCTACTCAGGAGGCTGAGGAGGGAGAATTGCTTGAACCTGGGAGGCGGAGCTTGCAATGAGCCAAGATCATGACATTACACTCCAGCCACCACAGAGACTCTGTCCACCCCGTCAAAAAAACAAAACAAACAAACCAAAAAAAAAAAAAAAAAAAAAAAAAAAAAAAAAAAAAACGCAAAGGTAGTACTGTAATCACAGCTATGCATTTCTTTAAAATGATTACAGCATCCAAGAAAAAAATCATAAAAACCTATTTCTCATTATGTTTCCAAATAACAATTATATTTATTTATCCATTTAAAAAATAACTGTGTTGTTATTCTCAAAGGTGTTATTTCCTGATACTAATCATCCAAAATGGGTGCAATGACCTGTTAGTCTGGAAATACTTATTAAAATAGCAATTAACTCTGCATAATTTTAGAAGCATTTATACTGATAATTAAGACTTTGTTGAGTAGCTCTGGCAGTTCAGTGGTAGGTCAAGATTATAGTATTTACTAAGCCTAATCAGGCCATTTCATGATTCATTATATTTATACTTTGGGGACTATTTACTTTATTTGTATGTTGAATTAGATACCCCGATGTCATTAGCTATGTCAGCTACTTTTTCAACTTGCTAATTGTCTGTAATACCCTAATTAACATATCTAAAAAATGTGCTGTTCCATTGTTTCTTCCTAAATAGAAAGTTTCCCAATTAAAAAAAATTCAAAAATGTTCTCCAAAAATTGAACATAGTTATTTATAGATTTGATTTTATTTTTACTCATTTTTTATAATCTTAATTTATATTAGTTTTTGAGAGTAATGTAATGTAAATTAAGTAATGTAAATGACTTCCTAAAAGTAATACCAATTACTTTTCCTTTTGTTACTTTTATTGCTTCTGTATTTTCTTATTGTAATATTCAAAAGATTACATTGTTTATTAATTAATTCATTAGTTATGCTACTCATTTCACAATTGTTTATTCTATATCTGTAATATTTCCAGTATATTTTTAAATACACAGAATTAGAAATAAATACGATCTGGTTTCTTCTGTCAAAAATCTCAAAATCAGCTAAGTGATAAATAAATATAAATATGAGTTATTTTATGATTTCAAAAGAGTATTAAGCACCTGTGATTGAGGAAATTTGCCTTGAGGAGGTAATGCTTAAGCTAAATCTGGAGAAATAATTTTGAATTCATTGGGCATAGAAATAGAGTAGAATGTAGTATTTTCTGGTCATTTTATATAGTTTGGAAAGGCTGGGTATGGGATTCAAATGAGACAATTTAGGAAGATGATAGAAAAAGGACACATAGGACACTATAAAAGCGTGAACAGAAATCTGGAATCATTTTTCAGGTTATAGAAACCATGTAAAACACTTGTTAAGTAAATTTTGAATAGATTCACAATTCAGTAATAGATGTCTGGTCAATGTAGGCTAGCTAAATGGAAGAGGCTGTAACTAAAGGGGATAATAACAACTAGGGGACTACTTTGAAGTTGCAGGTCCAAAACCTACATGTTGAAAGTAGAGTAAAAAGTGGGTGGTTAATGCAATAAATATTAAATAATTTTTCACACTCTTGGAGAAAATAGAGGAGTTGACAAAGATAACCCCCAGTGCAACTGGCATAATTATAGAAATTATAAGTAAATAGATATATTTATAATGAGTGTATTATCAATAATGATATTTAATACAGCTAATAAAAATATTAGCTAACCTTGATTTCTGACTATATGCTAGGCAATGTGATAACCACTTTATATTCTTGAATATTTTGAAAATTTATATTATTAAAATTCGCTAACTACATACTCACCTTTTGTCTGTAAATCTTTTTGTATTTCTCTATAAGCCTTGACCATATGTTTATTCAGCAACTGTCTTGCAATAAAGAGATTACTAAACTTAAAATATTAATTTGTTCTATTGATCAACTAATTGATGTTAGAGAAAGTTCATTATAAAATTTATAATTTTTTATCCAGGAGTCTTTCTCTATTCCTCTATTCCAATTACTGGCTCACTCTCTTTGATAATAATTATATACTTTCTACTCTTTTTCACTTATCTTAAGTTTTTTTCTATGTCTACCATCAGGTGAATAGCCATGCTTCATATTTAACTGAGGAAAACACCTGTTTTGATCCAATAAAAAAAGATTTCCACAACATCCTACCACCATAACTCCCCAACTCACACCTGGGTTCATGTATTTAGTCTATCCTATTACTATGAAAGAATTTTTTGTTCCTCTATTAGGTCATATACTTCCTCAGTACAACAGCTTCCCCCCTCACTTGCCAGTGCATAGATATTATTCCAGCTTTTATTATCTTCTGCTCCTGCTTTCTCTGTTATTATATATCTCATAATTTTTTCCCATTTTCACAAACATATTTATATTTTCCTCTAAAATCAAAAATCAAAAATACCTTCTCTTAAACTGTATTTATCTGTCATGGAGTCTTCTCCTTTGTTTTAGGTAGAAAAAATACATTAAAAAGAGATATGTATAGTCGATGTCTCCAATTGTTTTCCTCTATTTCTTTGGTTGCCATTGAATCTTCTCCAAATTGGAGAAGATCTTTGGANAAGAAAAAAATCATAAAACCTATTTCTCATTATGTTTCCAAATAACAATTATATTTATTTATCCATTTAAAAAATAACTGTGTTGTTATTCTCAAAGGTGTTATTTCCTGATACTAATCATCCAAAATGGGTGCAATGACCTGTTAGTCTGGAAATACTTATTAAAATAGCAATTAACTCTGCATAATTTTAGAAGCATTTATACTGATAATTAAGACTTTGTTGAGTAGCTCTGGCAGTTCAGTGGTAGGTCAAGATTATAGTATTTACTAAGCCTAATCAGGCCATTTCATGATTCATTATATTTATACTTTGGGGACTATTTACTTTATTTGTATGTTGAATTAGATACCCCGATGTCATTAGCTATGTCAGCTACTTTTCAACTTGCTAATTGTCTGTAATACCCTAATTAACATATCTAAAAAATGTGCTGTTCCATTGTTTCTTCCTAAATAGAAAGTTTCCCAATTAAAAAAAATTCAAAATGTTCTCCAAAATTGAACATAGTTATTTATAGATTTGATTTTATTTTACTCATTTTTTATAATCTTAATTTATATTAGTTTTGAGAGTAATGTAATGTAAATTAAGTAATGTAAATGACTTCCTAAAAGTAATACCAATTACTTTTCCTTTTGTTACTTTTATTGCTTCTGTATTTTCTTATTGTAATATTCAAAAGATTACATTGTTTATTAATTAATTCATTAGTTATGCTACTCATTTCACAATTGTTTATTCTATATCTGTAATATTTCCAGTATATTTTAAATACACAGAATTAGAAATAAATACGATCTGGTTTCTTCTGTCAAAATCTCAAAATCAGCTAAGTGATAAATAAATATAAATATGAGTTATTTTATGATTTCAAAAGAGTATTAAGCACCTGTGATTGAGGAAATTTGCCTTGAGGAGGTAATGCTTAAGCTAAATCTGGAGAAATAATTTTGAATTCATTGGGCATAGAAATAGAGTAGAATGTAGTATTTTCTGGTCATTTTATATAGTTTGGAAAGGCTGGGTATGGGATTCAAATGAGACAATTTAGGAAGATGATAGAAAAGGACACATAGGACACTATAAAAGCGTGAACAGAAATCTGGAATCATTTTCAGGTTATAGAAACCATGTAAAACACTTGTTAAGTAAATTTTGAATAGATTCACAATTCAGTAATAGATGTCTGGTCAATGTAGGCTAGCTAAATGGAAGAGGCTGTAACTAAAGGGGATAATAACAACTAGGGGACTACTTTGAAGTTGCAGGTCCAAAACCTACATGTTGAAAGTAGAGTAAAAGTGGGTGGTTAATGCAATAAATATTAAATAATTTTCACACTCTTGGAGAAAATAGAGGAGTTGACAAAGATAACCCCAGTGCAACTGGCATAATTATAGAAATTATAAGTAAATAGATATATTTATAATGAGTGTATTATCAATAATGATATTTAATACAGCTAATAAAATATTAGCTAACCTTGATTTCTGACTATATGCTAGGCAATGTGATAACCACTTTATATTCTTGAATATTTTGAAAATTTATATTATTAAAATTCGCTAACTACATACTCACCTTTTGTCTGTAAATCTTTTGTATTTCTCTATAAGCCTTGACCATATGTTTATTCAGCAACTGTCTTGCAATAAAGAGATTACTAAACTTAAAATATTAATTTGTTCTATTGATCAACTAATTGATGTTAGAGAAAGTTCATTATAAAATTTATAATTTTTTATCCAGGAGTCTTTCTCTATTCCTCTATTCCAATTACTGGCTCACTCTCTTTGATAATAATTATATACTTTCTACTCTTTTCACTTATCTTAAGTTTTTTTCTATGTCTACCATCAGGTGAATAGCCATGCTTCATATTTAACTGAGGAAAACACCTGTTTTGATCCAATAAAAAAAGATTTCCACAACATCCTACCACCATAACTCCCCAACTCACACCTGGGTTCATGTATTTAGTCTATCCTATTACTATGAAAGAATTTTTTGTTCCTCTATTAGGTCATATACTTCCTCAGTACAACAGCTTCCCCCCTCACTTGCCAGTGCATAGATATTATTCCAGCTTTTATTATCTTCTGCTCCTGCTTTCTCTGTTATTATATATCTCATAATTTTTTCCCATTTTCACAAACATATTTATATTTTCCTCTAAAATCAAAATCAAAATACCTTCTCTTAAACTGTATTTATCTGTCATGGAGTCTTCTCCTTTGTTTTAGGTAGAAAAAATACATTAAAAGAGATATGTATAGTCGATGTCTCCAATTGTTTTCCTCTATTTCTTTGGTTGCCATTGAATCTTCTCCAAATTGGAGAAGATCTTTGGATTCCAATATTCCTTTCAAATGTCTTTGTATATATCAAAAAATCCAGTTGTCACGTATTAGTATAAATAAAATTTTACCTTTTATTGCAAATAACACAGTTGCTCATGTCTTTTTGGCTTTTATTGTAAAATACAACATTCTTATTGCTTTCTTTGGCTCCAACTTACTGGTCATTCTGTCTCTTTTGCAAAATGCTGTATCTGCTAGACCTTGAAATTTTAGTGTGTTTCAAGGGTCTAATCCTGAAATTTTCTCTTCTTACTCTACATTCTTATTGATCTCAACTTTTTTTTTTTTTTCAGGGTTTAAATCTCAAATTTTTTTTTTTTTTTCTACTTTTTTTTTTTCTTTTTTTTTTTTTTTTTTTTTTTTTTTTTTTTTTTCTCTCTTAGACAGAATCTCGCTCTGTCACCAGGCTGGAGTGCAGTGGCGCCATCTTGGCTCACTGCAACGTCCACCTCCTTGGTTCAAGCTATCCTCCTGCCTCAGCCTCTCAAAGAGCTGGGACTACAGGCGTGCAACACCATGTCTAGCTAATGTTTTTGTAGGTTTTCTTTTTTTTTTTGAGACAGAGTCTCGCTTGTCGCCCAGGCTGGAGTGTGGTGGCCGGATCTCAGCTCACTGCAAGCTCTGCCTCCCGGGTTCACGCCATTCTCCTGCCTCAGCCTCCCAAGTAGCTGGGACTACAGGCGCCCGCCACCTCACCCGGCTAGTTTTTTTGTATTTTTTAGTAGAGACGGGGTTTCACGGTGTTAGCCAGGATGGTCTCGGTCTCCTGACCTCGTGATCCGCCTGTCTCGGCTTCCCAAAGTGCTGGGATTACAGGGTTGAGCCACCATGCCCGGCCTTTTGTAGTTTTAGTAGAGATGGGGTTTCTTCATGTTGGCCAGGATGGTCTTGATCTCTTCACCTCGTGATCCACCTACCTTAGCCTTCCAAAGTGATGGGATTACAGGCATGAGCCACCACACCCAGCCTGATTTCAACTTTTATTATGACTTCAAATAGCGTCTATATACACATTTCTCTCTTGGTGTCTGTACTCATTCATCTAATTGTCTAAATTTCATCTCTACTTAGATATCTAGTAGGCATTCCATACTTAACATATTCAAAATCAAACTCAGTTCACCTGCAGTTCTTACTGTGAATGAATAAAAATGCTTCTCTCACAGCCCTCCCCACCCACCTTCACTAAGGCCAACTCTTTTCTTCATATTGCTTATGCCGAACATTTGGGATCGTCTTTGATTGTTTTATTTTTCTTGCATCTATTATCAAATCCCTCCACAAATCCTACACTAATTTTCTCCAAAATATATCTAAAATCTACCATTTCTCTCTTCTAAGCTAACATGTTGTCCAAGCAACCTTCATCTCTTATCTCCTAAATTGATTATTTAATATTCTCTAACTATTCTCCTTGCTTTTGCCTTTGCCCTTCCCTTTAGTTTTACAAAGTGGCCAGGGTAAACGTGTTCTCAGTGAGCCCCTTTTGACAACCCATTATGAAACTGAAACCTTCCTCCCTTCCCTCCAGCACTATTTATCTGTGTTCTTTTCTTTATTTTTCTTCCTCACATTTATCATTTTCTACTACATGTTTTAGTTATTGTTGTGGGAATTCAGGGACCTCAAATGGAGGGACTGGCTGAAGCCATAGCCGAAGAACATAAATTGTGAAGATTTCATGGACATTTATTTGTTCCCAAAATTAATACTTCTATAATTTCTTACACATGTCTTTACTGCAATCTCTGAACATAAACTGTGAAGATTTCATGGACATTTATCACTTCCCCAATCAATAATCATAATTTCCTATGCTTGTCTTTACTTTAATCTCTTAATTCCATCATCTTCATAAGCTGAGGATGTATGTCGCCTCAGGATCCTGTGATGATTGCATTAACTAAAAACTGTAAAACACGTGTGTTTGAACAATATGAAACCTGGGCATCCTGAAAAAGAACAGAATAACAGCAATTTTCAGGAACAAAAGAGATAACCATAAGGTCTGACTGCCTGCGGGGCCTGGCAGAACAGAGTCATAGTTTTCTTCTTGCAGAAAGTGAATAAGAGAAATATTGCTGAATTCTTTTCCCAGAAAGGAATAACCCTGGGGAAGGAATGCACTCCCAGGTGTAGGTCTATGAATGGCCGCTATGGGAGCGTCTGTCTTAAGCAGTTGAAGATAAGGGATGAAATACACCCTAGTCTACTGCAGTGCCCTCAGGCTGACTAGGATTGGGAAANCACCTCGTGATCCACCTACCTTAGCCTTCCAAAGTGATGGGATTACAGGCATGAGCCACCACACCCAGCCTGATTTCAACTTTTATTATGACTTCAAATAGCGTCTATATACACATTTCTCTCTTGGTGTCTGTACTCATTCATCTAATTGTCTAAATTTCATCTCTACTTAGATATCTAGTAGGCATTCCATACTTAACATATTCAAAATCAAACTCAGTTCACCTGCAGTTCTTACTGTGAATGAATAAAATGCTTCTCTCACAGCCCTCCCCACCCACCTTCACTAAGGCCAACTCTTTTCTTCATATTGCTTATGCCGAACATTTGGGATCGTCTTTGATTGTTTTATTTTCTTGCATCTATTATCAAATCCCTCCACAAATCCTACACTAATTTTCTCCAAAATATATCTAAAATCTACCATTTCTCTCTTCTAAGCTAACATGTTGTCCAAGCAACCTTCATCTCTTATCTCCTAAATTGATTATTTAATATTCTCTAACTATTCTCCTTGCTTTTGCCTTTGCCCTTCCCTTTAGTTTTACAAAGTGGCCAGGGTAAACGTGTTCTCAGTGAGCCCCTTTTGACAACCCATTATGAAACTGAAACCTTCCTCCCTTCCCTCCAGCACTATTTATCTGTGTTCTTTTCTTTATTTTCTTCCTCACATTTATCATTTTCTACTACATGTTTTAGTTATTGTTGTGGGAATTCAGGGACCTCAAATGGAGGGACTGGCTGAAGCCATAGCCGAAGAACATAAATTGTGAAGATTTCATGGACAGTTATTTGTTCCCAAAATTAATACTTCTATAATTTCTTACACATGTCTTTACTGCAATCTCTGAACATAAACTGTGAAGATTTCATGGACATTTATCACTTCCCCAATCAATAATCATAATTTCCTATGCTTGTCTTTACTTTAATCTCTTAATTCCATCATCTTCATAAGCTGAGGATGTATGTCGCCTCAGGATCCTGTGATGATTGCATTAACTAAAACTGTAAAACACGTGTGTTTGAACAATATGAAACCTGGGCATCCTGAAAAGAACAGAATAACAGCAATTTTCAGGAACAAAAGAGATAACCATAAGGTCTGACTGCCTGCGGGGCCTGGCAGAACAGAGTCATAGTTTTCTTCTTGCAGAAAGTGAATAAGAGAAATATTGCTGAATTCTTTTCCCAGAAAGGAATAACCCTGGGGAAGGAATGCACTCCCAGGTGTAGGTCTATGAATGGCCGCTATGGGAGCGTCTGTCTTAAGCAGTTGAAGATAAGGGATGAAATACACCCTAGTCTACTGCAGTGCCCTCAGGCTGACTAGGATTGGGAAATTCCAGCCTGGTGAATTCTAGTCAGACTGGTTGTCTGCTCTCAAACCCTGTTTCCTGTTAAGATGTTTATCAAGACAATACATGCCCAGTGGGACATGGAACCTCATCAGTAATTCTAATTTCAACCTGGCCTTGTGATCTTGCTCTGCCATATGCCTTGTGATCTTTTATTGCCCTTTGAAACATGTTATCTCTGTGACCCACTCCCTATTTGTACACCCCTCCCCTTTTGAAGTCCCTAATACAAACTTGCTGATTTTGCAGCTCAGAGGCATCACAAACCTGCCCAGCTGTAAAATTTCTCTCTTTGTACTCTTTCTCTTTATTTCTCAGACTGGCCAACACCTAGGGAAAATAGTAAAGAACCTACGTTGAAATATGGGGTATGGTTCCCCGGTAGTTATTTTTATTTTTACTGTTTATTTCATCCCTCAGAGGGCAAAGATAATTGTCTCTCATATTTGATGCTCTACAGGTGGTGTCCAGACTAGTCTTCACATAGAGAAAACAATATATATTTGTTAAATACATTGATGACTACATGCATTGGAGAATATTTTAAGTTTAAAAAACGATCATGCAGCTTGCTCATGTCACATTATTACATTTATAGAATGTGTCTTATTGATAATTATAAAGAAAAGAAACAGCAAAAAAGAAAAGAAGAATGGAAAGAAGGAAAGATGGAAAAATAAAGACATAAACTGGAAAGAAAAGATAATAGACCTTCATCACTGGGTTAACTTGAGCAAGTATGATCCTTTCCAATGTTAACCAATAATATTATTTACCTTATTAAAATATTCACTGACTTCCCAGGGGACTTAGAATAAGATTCAAATTCTGTATCCTGACCTCAAAATGTAAATAGAATGTGCCTTTTCCTGATATTATACCCCTTCACCACTTGTCACTAGGTTTACATTACCAGCCTTTGAGATCTAAAGACACTTCTACTTAATTGAATCCTTATTATCCTTCTGGAAGAAGGTTAAATACTAACATCTGAGAAAGGTCTTCCTTCACAATCAAATTTAAAGAGTTCACCTAATATTTCTGTGTTATATCACCCTGATTTATTCTTATCATGATTTATTAATTTATCATATTTGCATGTATTTATTCTCTATCTCAATTAAGTAGAATTTGAGCTCCATGAGAGTTAATTATAATATTAATGTTCTATTTCCATTGAAGCTGGGAATTCAAAACAATTCATTGAAGTAATCTATTCTCTGAATCTACTTGAAAGAAGCAGCCTTTTCATGAGCTCATGTCCTAATGTTGCCCAAACACCTTGATGATTAGAAGCAAGAGTACTCTGCTTAGTAGAAACCTGGAGGGGGAGCAGTCAGAGAAAAGCCTGTTCTACTGGGATAGTATGAATCTCTCTTCATAAATCCTGATGTGCTAGAAATTTCACTTTCCCTTCTTCCCCCAAATGAGCTATGATGCTTAACTGCTATTTTTGTAAGAAAATGCATTCTTATTTCCTCCCACCTGACTTTAAAATGGCTGTTTGGAATATGACCTGTTTGTCAGTTAGAAGATTCCGATATTTAGTTTTGTACTTACAAATAAAAGAAAACATCAAAAGAATTTTTCATTGTTGTACTTTTAATTTTGATATAAAGTATATACATCATCTGGGCCTAGGAAAATCCAGACATAACAGAATAAAAAGCATTAAGGTATATTGATTACATTGTTATGCTGCAGATCTCGAATTGACTATTTGCAGCATAAATGGAAAATGAACACAATTCATGTGTATTCATGATAATTGCCCAAAAGAAGCTGGCTCTGAGTTTATAAAGTTGATTCTGTTCACAGCAAAAATAATGATGAAGCATTTTAGGCACTCAATTTGGGCCTATTCCTTATAATACCAGTTATTTTAAAACTAAAGTGTTTTAGTATGTCTGCTATCTGCCTAAAAGCATAAGAAAAACTTCAGAAATATCAAATAATGGCATCATACTTTTGAATAAAAGAATTCTTTCATATAAAGCATTTACCATTCAGCATAGGAATACAAAAGAATTGTGATATTTCAAATGGAAGTCTATTTGAATGGAAAAAAAATTACATGCACATATTTTTTTTTCTCGACAATAGGTATATATTATGAATACACTTTGCTCTATTTATGGATTCACTTAAATAATAATTTAGATTTATTTTTTAAGTAGTTTTATTTTCATATCTACCTCTGTGTTTTCTATGTTTAAAATGTTTAATTGATTATATCTGTTTTAAATGCATACTAAATAACAGAATACTTAATCATCAAAAGAAATAGTGGTCAATATTACTCTTATGAAGGATCTTATATACTCTTACTAAGGAATATTTTGAGAAAGAAAAAGGATAACACATAAATATAAACAATTTGTGAATTTAAGTTAGAAAATCAGTGGATATATGCTGCATCTATCTTCGTTGTTATATAAAGATCCAGCCATGGGCTTGCATACAGTTTTGGACTCAGCTGGTTACTAACTCAATTCTGAAATATGTTTCTTAGATCCTTTTCTCTGTCCACTACAGTTTGTGGTTTAAGTCATCTTACTTCCTGTTTTGTTCTGGCTGATTATCTTGTTTTGCATAGCACTTTTTGCCTCAAATATTCATGAGTCTCCTTCATGCCAATGGTCATCCATCACTAACAACCAGTCTATTTGAATTTGTCCCTGACATTCCTGCATTAAATTTGGTACTTCCTACTGACCTAGCCTATGATGACATGTAAGCCACAGACAAATGAATGAATATGCTAGATTTTATGCAACTTCAATATTCTACTGTTATGTAGAGTTCACCTTTGTGAATTAGAACTGAGTTCACTGCAAACTAGCACTTTCCCCTCACACACAAATGTAGTGAATTTCTCTTTCAAAGGATGATATCTATTGAATGGTCAGCTATTTCTCAGACATTGTCTTTACCCAAAGGAAAATGTCATCCACTTGTAGCGTCCAGCCCCTCTTTTACTTCTTGTTCCCCAAGGACTGAAAATTACTTAAACCCAAGTCCCTCTGAATTACAACAGAATTCCAAATCCCCCTGTGAAAACTCAAAGATTAGGCTTGAAATTGGTATATTTTTATATATTCTCCTTTCTTGTGATTTGGCAAATGTTGCAATAACTAGAACAAATGACAGAAAAAAATTCTCAGATAGAGATTTTTATTTTTTTACTGAGTGGTATCAAAAGGTGTCATATGGACTCCAGTTTATACCTCGTAAGATAAATAGACATTCAGAATGTGTTTTAGTTTATTTCACCTTCAGGCAAGAGTAATAATAAATTTTAATGACTATATAATAGAAGTCCAAAGTTAGTGTCATCAGAGTTGATTAAGAGGCTTAATAATGCCATAAAAGGCCAAGACATTTTTATTTGAATATTCTTTCTTTCCCAGCAACTTGGCTTTGAATCCACTATATATGTGTATATATACACATATATATTTGTATATATATGCATATATATGCATGCATATATATGTTACTATGAAATAAAAATAACTGGAATTTTTTGAAATTAAAAATTATCAACATTAAAATTAAAATATCAATAGTGGAACTGAATAACACATGCACACTTTTTAGTTCTAAATTACTTAGCTTATCCATGAGCTGCTGATTCCTCCCCAGCATAATGACAAAAAAACAATGTATGAAATTATAAAAGTAAAATAGATATGCTGGCTAAATTTAGGAATTACATAATCCACTTATTAAGTATTATAGATAATAAAATAGAAGGAATATAATAAAATATTCCAAGAAAATAATAAAGGAAAAATCTTCAGAAATCAAGAAAGATAGTCATATGCTGACTATAAGGTCCTAGGGAATATTTCTTAGGTAGAAGAAACTACCTAATTAACTAAACCAGCATTCACATTGTTAAAGTTTAGAAAAACATCCTTTTACATGTTTGATTGATTGACAAACTAATTTAAAGATTCATAAAGGAGTCCGACATATGTGAATAAAAATACTAAGTTTATCACTAAGAGTTGACTTACCTGCTTGTCAAAAATGAGCATCTTAGTACCTAATCACAGAATCATGTCTCACCCAAACACAGACCGCAATGGAAAAGCATAGGTTTCCTTTAGGTGGCCAAGTGTGCTAAAACTAATAGCATACAGAAGTAGAGAAAAATGGATACCCTCTGAAGGTGATCTAATTTCAAAAGTGAGAAAAGAATTAGAAGTCAAATGCTTCACCCAGATTTACCACTCAAAGGAGTAAGAAAATGATTGTACAAATTGATGATTTTCCATTCCTAAATAATAGGAAAAACACACACATCAAACAAATGGTAAAATGTTCTCATGACAATGCAATTATAACAAAGATGATACACATTCTCAAATTTGCAAATACTAAACAATTTTACCATGCATGGGCTTTTAGTAAAGGATTACTGGAGAATATTATTTCCAAGTGTATTGGGGTTCTCCAGAGAAAGAGATCCAATAAGACAGACAGATGATAGATAGATAGATAGATAGATAGATAGATAGATAGATAGATAGATAGATAGATAAAAGGAAATTTATAAGAGGATGAAATCACATGATTATGGAATGAAGAAATCCCATGACATGCCTTCTGTAAGCTAGAGAACCAGGAAAGCCAGTGAGAGTGTGCTTCCAGAGAAGTAGGCATGAAAGATATGTAGGAGAAAAACAACATTTTATAGGTTGGATAAGGAGACAAGAGAAGCAAAATCTTGCCAACACTGACTTACTTATAATCTTTATAATCTTTAATATTACAATCTTCAAATGAAAATACTTTATTTTGCTATGTGAAGATAATATTAAACATTTCATGTGGAAACGTCAATGTCCATGGTCTCCCTAGATCTCTGTATGTGTATATATAATGGTAGGATTCATATTGTAGAATTAAGTAACATAAAGCAAAGGTTATTCTGGGGCAGTTTGTTGAATTACGTTATTCTGAAATATTTGCTAACTATAGAAACCACTTTGTTACATAAACTAGTTTATTTTGTTTCATACTGTTATGGGAACTTCCATTGCTTACTTACATGAAAGAATAAAATATTGAAAATTAGCATTTCTTAAACTTCAAGCTGTTTCATTAGAGTGAAAGCCTGTCCTCAAAAATTAGAAAGGCAGTTTAGTAAAATTGCTAGGTTATAGCCTCTGGAGCAAGATTGTGTGTTTGAATTGTGATTGTCAATTATTCACAAATAATTTATCTTTGTCAGCCCCATTTCTCTAACTTAATAAATTAATACATATAAGAGTCTTAAACATGGTTCCCGGACAATTGTTAAAAATAGTGAACTCTTAACAATTATTATTCATTCTTCCTAGTTGTGTCTAGCTTAGCAAATATGGTGTTATACATTACCTCTGCTGTGAGTACTTCACAGTAGTGGACATGCGACTTCCATTCTTTCTATTTCAATCTACCCTGTTAGTCAAAAATACATTTGCTTTTACATATCAAAGTCTCTGTTGTTCATGAACTGGAATGCCTCAAAGATACACTAAAAATCTATTATTTTCTCAAATTATTAAAACATGCCTATATAATACTGCTTCCTAGTACTCAACTTAAATCTCATTCTGACACTATTATCATAAATATTCTTCTAGCTTCTTATTCAATGGATGATAAGCTTTAAAACTCCTTAGTTTTATTTTAATTGTTCTTTATAAAAGAAAGTCACATAACCTCTTATGGTGAAACTAAAATTATAACTTTCACAGATCATTGCTTAGAGGATGCATCAAGAAAACAAAAAATAACAAATGCTGATGAACTCTTATATGCTGTTGGTGGGAATGTAAATTATTATAGCCTTTATCAAAAACAATGTGGAGGTTTCTCAGAAATCTAAAACTGAAACTACCATCTGATCTGACAGTCCCTTGACTAGTCTTCATCCAAAGAAAATAAAATCAGTATGTCAAAAAAAAATACCTGCACCCTCATTGTTATTGCAGCACTATGTACACAGCTAAGATATGAAATTAACCTAAATGTTCATCAACAGATGAATAGATAATAAAAATGTGGTCTATATACCCGATGAAATACTATTCAGCCATAAAAAAGGAAAGAAATCCTTTCATTCACAACAGCACGGATGAGCCAGAAGGACATTATGTAAAGCAAACTCAGTCAGGCATAGAAAACCAAATACCACATGTTTTCATTCATATGAGAGCTAAAAAATAATTGAGCTCATGAAGGTAAAGAGAAGAGGTGTGGGTATTAGAGGCTGGGAGAGGTATTAAGAAGAGGTTGGTTAATGGAAATGAAGTTATAGTCACACGCGAGGAGTAAGTTCTGGAGTTCTGTGGAACCACAGGGTGATTATGGTTAGCTATAATTTAATTGTATATTTTCCAAAAACTAGAAGAAATTTGAATGCTCACAACACAAAGAAATAATACAAGTTTTAGGTGACGGATATGCGAATTATCCTGATTTAATCATTACACATTCTATACTCATATCAATATATCACTCTGCATCTAATAAATATATACATTTATTATGTATCAACTTAAAGAAAAAAATTAAATGACTGGTTAAAGGTCAGTTTAACAAGCAGTTAATCCTCACATTTTCACCCATTCTACTTGTCCCATCCTTCCATAACATAGGTGACTGCCCCTTTCCAACTACAGCAAGAAGACCAGAGATTCATTAATGAAGGATATAAAATAAAGCCTTTAAACTACCAGACATCAGCCCCTGGTTAGGGCAAGTGTACCATTTTGAAAACAGGGACACTCATTGAATTCTGAAATCCCGAGGTCACTGTCTCACTAGTTTCTAGACACATGCAGCTAAGACTACACACTTCAGACAGGAAAATATAAAAGTTTCCAGGGCCTCTGACAAATACAAGAGAAAATAACTAAAGCTACTGATGCCAAGAGGTTGTCTGAAGACATATCTCAACCACAACCCGCAACTCATTGTCAAAGCAGAGCTTCCAATCAGGTTGTTAACACTCCAATAATTGGTAAATATGAGCAGACACACAAGGATCATCAACTGCATAGCTTCAATTATAAGATACAGACCCAAACAAAGGAAAAACAAATAAACAAGGGAAGAAGAGCAGCTTGGAAGAAATGGTGACTAGGCAGAAAGACATTTTTATTTCAAGAACTGTAATCAATATCCTTAGAGAGAAAAGATAATATATTATGTCCATGAAACAAAATAGGCTCCCAAAAGAGAGTGAAAGAAAAGAAAAGAAAAGAAAAGAAAAGAAAAGAAAAGAAAAGAAAAGAAAAGACAAACAACTTTCAGAAAGTGAATTTAAATTAATAGAACATGCAATACTTCAGATGGGGTAATCACTTTCAAGCAGGCCAAATACAGTTACAGGAACACTTTGTACATCACCTAATCATGTTGATATCAGATATTGTGACATGCCTTACCTGTTAAGGATCTATTGTATTTGAAACTGGCTAACACTACAGAACAATGCTGCAGGTTTCCTTTAATCTTACCTTAGCATTTTAGAGAAAACCATTTACTTGGTAATAAAAGGGAATGAAATGTTTTAAATTTTCAGACAAAAATTCAGATTCACAGGAACAAAATTATCAAGTGGTCTATGAAACCTTTATAATTTTAAAAAGTTTTGTGTTTCTCCCTATTTCCCATGTTTCCTTTGGTATTGTTTATTTTCTTCCATCTTTACTTTCTTTTGCATTACTGAAGCCCTAATAAACCAGTCTGGGTTTTTGCTATGTGCATATTTTAATTTATGTCTATTATATTTATTACACTTTATTTTTTACTTTTTTTTT
>NW_016806351.1:144450-147001 GCF_001698545.2 Rhinopithecus bieti
CAATGCTGCAGGTTTCCTTTAATCTTACCTTAGCATTTTAGAGAAAACCATTTACTTGGTAATAAAAGGGAATGAAATGTTTTAAATTTTCAGACAAAAATTCAGATTCACAGGAACAAAATTATCAAGTGGTCTATGAAACCTTTATAATTTTAAAAAGTTTTGTGTTTCTCCCTATTTCCCATGTTTCCTTTGGTATTGTTTATTTTCTTCCATCTTTACTTTCTTTTGCATTACTGAAGCCCTAATAAACCAGTCTGGGTTTTGCTATGTGCATATTTTAATTTATGTCTATTATATTTATTACACTTTATTTTACTTTTTTTTACTTTTTTTTTTTTTTTGAGGCAAGGTCTTGCTCTGTCACCCAAGCTGGAGTGCAGTAGCACAATCTTGGCTCACTGCAACCTCCGCCTCCCGGGTTCAAGTGATTCTCCTGCCTCAGCCTCCTGAGTAGCTGGGACTACGGGCATGTGCCACCACGCCTGGCTACTTTTTTGTATATTTTTAGAAGAAACAGGGTTTGGCCGTGTTAGCCAGGGTGGTCTCGATCTCCTAACCTCGTGATCCTCCTGCCTCGGCCTCCCAAGGTGCTGGGTTTACAGGCGTGAGCCACTTTGCCTAATATCCTTTATCCTTTTTACTTTAGGTTTGCCTTTAATGTTTTTTCTCCAACATTTTGAATTGAATGCTTAATTTGTTTTGAACTTCTCATTTAATATAATCGAATGTATAAATTTCTTTGAGCTTGATATATGCTAGAGTCATACATTTATTATCGCAGTACCTAAGCATGTCTTAATTTTTGTTTCCATTGCAATGTAAATGATATTTATTACATAACTCATTTCCCAATAGCATTGTTTTAGCTATGGTTTTGTTAATAATTTTTGTAATTGACTATATCAAAGAATTTAGTGTGATATTTATTCTTTGAAGTTTTAGGGTAATAAGGCCTAATTTCTTTGAAGTGCTTGAACTTACTAATTATATAGTTTATGTTAAAATTATTTGCTTATTTTTGTCTGCTTATCAATTGCTAAGCATATATTAATGTCTCCAGTTAAACTGTTTCTTTCTCCATAAAGTTCTGCCAGTTTTTGCTTGACATTTAATCTGCACTGATGAATTTATACATTTAAAATGTTTGGATAACTTTGTTCTCCCATTCCACTAATCAATGTGTGATGTCATTTAATGCCACTGAGTATTTTTCTCTGTATTTTATTTTGTCAGATGTTAAGAATGTTACTCCTTCATTCTTATGGTTTATTTTTATGTGATGAATAGTTTTCATCTCATTTATTTAGAATTTTTTAATATATATCTTGTTGATATATGTACCCTGAATAGACCACATACAGCTAGACTTGAGAGATCTGTCTTATAGTCGATGAGTTTAAAACTTTCACATTTCCAGATGGTTCTTGACATACAATGGTTTGACTTAATGACTCTATGACTTTAGTATGATGCTATATGCATTCAGTAGAGACTGCTACTCTATTCTTTCAATGGTAGACAGTGACAGTGAATGGTAACTCCCAGTTAGCTATGATACTCTAGAGTCTACTGTGTTGCCAGATGATTTTACCCAAGTGTAGGCTAATGTAAAGGATCTGAGCATGGATAAGGTAGGCTAGGCAAAGCTATGTCATTCGGTATGTGTATTAAATGCATTTCACTGTTTGGTATTTTTAACTTAACAGTGGGTCTATCAGAATGAAAACGTACATTTTATTGTATTTACTCTTTTGTTCTTTCTTGCTTTACAACTGAGTAGATTATTATTTTCTCTCTGTGGTTAAATTTTACTTTTCTAACTTTGTTTGTTTCTTTATGTTTCACAAATAATAATGCTTTGTTGCATTCTTTGGTTTCTTAAAGTGCTCAGAACTTATACTTTCTCCATCACAAGACAAATACTTTAGTATACGTGCTGATATTCTCTTCTTCCAAAACTCTTCACTCTGTTTAGATTGTCTAGATCTTTAATTTTAGGTCCAAATGGAAATATATGTTTTGCTTTAGTTTAATTTTTTAATTGTTTATGTGATGGTAAACATGATAACTAACCTTGAATGAGCCCTGTATTTCCAGTTCACTCCATTGTTCATCTCAGTTACTCACCCACAACTTTTCTTTCCTCTAATCTTCAACATTTTACATACTATTTTGATTCTCAGCTGATGACTTTGTTTTCTATTTCACTGCTTCACTGATAAAAGTGAAGTAATATGATTTTCATACGAATTGTAATGAAACAAGAGATCAGTCTAAGAACTAACAATTTAAAATATTTGTATAGATGTCTTTAACTTATTTGAACAATGTTTTGTATAAACAATCTTTCATGCCTTTTGCTAGATTTATCCTTAAGTATTTTTTAAATTTTAATGATTTCATAAGTACAGTTCTTCAATTTGTTTCCAATCATTTGATAATTAGTTTTCATATTTTGATTTCCTATGTTACAGCCTTATGTAAGTCATTTATTGATTTTAGTAGCTTATTTTTGTAGATTCCCAAAGATTTTCTATATATATATATA
>NW_016806351.1:147607-157496 GCF_001698545.2 Rhinopithecus bieti
ATATATGTATATCACATTGTCTGCAAAGAAAGATATTTATTTTTCCCTTTCAAATCAATATGTTCTTTATTTCTTGTTACTGTCTTCTTGCACTGGCTAAGACATACATATGTTGAATAGAATGAGTGAGAGCAGAAGTCACTGCCTTATTCTAAATCCTAGCAGGGAAACACTTGTTCTGTCACTATTAAGTGAAAAATAATATTGGATATCAGTATTTTAGATGAGTTTTTATCATTTTAGAAAGATTACTTTCTGTTTGCTAAGAGTTTTCTGGTTTGTTTTATTTATCACAAATAGATGATGCTATTTTCTTTACATTAACTTTATTTCAGTTATTTATTTCAAACTAGAAAATTTACATTGAACTATATTCAAGGTTACTGATTTTTTTTTTCTGTGCCCAGTATGCTTATTAACCCACTGAACAAATTATTGATCTCTGATATCATGTGCTTTTATTTCAAGCATTCACTTTAACTTTTTTTAAAATATATTTTCCATAACGGGACTGAACTTTCCCATTCATTCATACATGGTTGTTCACATTTTTAATGTCTTTATAATGTGTTTTCTTTGTCTTGTTTATTGCTTTTCTTATAATTGAAAGCCAGATATTTAACATTTAATGAAAGAGAGGGATAAAGATGGAAAATTACAAAGTCAGATTGCAGAAAAGTGTCTTCATACACACACAGCCTAGGTAGAGGTGACCAGGAAGGCCTCTGCTGAAGATTGCCTGGGCTGGGAATGCAAATATGCATAGATCATGGCAAAGGAGCCTGAGTTCTTGACTGCAACTCCCTCCAGACACTGCAATGCACTGGCTGTTCCACATGTCTTACATGGGAAGAACAACTTTCCTCCTGAAGCCTTAGTAATTGCCTGTGGTTGGGCCTCAAAGATCACACATAGGTTGTTTTTTAGGAGCTGAACTCTTCATATGTATCACGCTTATTTTTAGTTATTTGTCTGTCTTATCCACCTTAGTTAACATGTGTTATTTAATTTGCTGGAGAGGTTTGTATAATTCTTACAGATTGAAAATTTGATGTTCACTGAATACAGTCCTTTGCTTAGTTTTGTGTCCAGGTAAATTTACTGAGAAAGCAACAGATAATTTTGAAGCTGAATATCTCCATAATCTCCAGTTTTGCTATCCCTGGACCCCAAAACAACTTTGATGAGGGTTTTGCCTTTAAATCCTTCTTAAGAAACATCCCCATTGGAAGGAGGCGGTCACCTCAGTTTGCAAAGCTCATTAGTTTTGGAGGGAGAACAGGTAGAGATATAAATGGTAAAGGAAGAATAATCATTCCATATCCCTTTTCATCAATTCCACCCTTCTAAGAACTTTGTGCTAAGTATTATCATGCCAAAAATAGCAGGCTTAGGGGTTTTTATTTTTTCTGTGTAACAATGTAGTAAGTGAAAGGCACTGAAGTTGGGGAAGGTGAAAAGAGAAATTAAAATATTTCCTCTAACCCAGCCTTCATCTCCTGCTTCCAGTCTTGATTTCTACACTCCAACCTTAAGTCTCTTTATGTATTCAATAGTTTAAGAGCCTTCACAGTTACCAGCAGTTTTTCATGTGTTTCTATTTATATAACCCATCTCTCTCTCACTTAAATGGTTCTCCAGAATTATTTGTGAATAGAAAAAGAATAGCTTGTACTTTTTTACTGTAAATTTATACTATTTATTTGTGTTGGGGTCCTCATATACTGATTACACCAAAAGCTCTTTTGATATCAACCTATCTTCAAGTTCTTCCTGCATATTTTTAGGGTGTCTCTGTAAATCCTAAAATTCATCCTTGAAAGAAATATTACCAGAGTACTGCTGGTGAAACTTTCCCACTTAAATAAACATTATTAAATATAAAAATCACAAGAAAATGTTAAAAGAAAGAGAAGGAGGAGAAGGACAATGAAGAGCAGATGGTGGAGAAAAAGAAGGGGGAGGAGAAGAAAGAAAATAAACAAGAAGAGGACGAATAGGAGAAATGAGAAGAGCAAGAAAGAGAAGGAAGAAAAGGAGAAGGAAGAAGAGGAGGAAGGAAGATTACTTGTGTAGAGCTGGTAGAGTGGTATATGACAAGGTGTTACCTGTGTTTAGTTACTACCATTCTGGTCCAAAGTCAAATAACTAATGGTGGTCCTGAGACTGGTGCTGATGTTAGCAGCAGCAAATCTGTATGGGTTTGCAGTGTCCTCAGTTCTTGCCCCTACAGAAGAAAAAATTCGAAGGGCATAAGGCAGAGTGGGAAATCAAGGCAAGTTTCAGAACAGGAGTGGAATGTTGTTGAAAAGCTTAGTAAAGTACACTTGGAAGAGGGCCAAGTAGGTGACTTGCAAGATAAAGTGCATGGTTTAATCTTTGGCTTAGGGTTTTATACTTTGGCATACTTCCAGGGAATTGCCTCCTTTCTATCCTGTGTCTTCTCTTTGGGTGGGCTGTCTTCATGTGCAGTGGCTGCCACAACTTGGGAGATATGTTCAGTGTGTTTACTGGAGTTGTAGGCATGTTCTTCCCTTACCAGTCCAGGGTTCCTGAAAGGTCATATACCAGTTAAACTCCGCCTTTTTGTCTTAGTGTGCATGCTTGAGCTCACTCACCCAACTCCGGAGATCTTATTGGGAAGCTGCTGATCACCAGTTTCAGGGGTTTCTGTCTACTGGGAGACTGCCTGTTCCTTTCATCAGCTGTGACCAATTATTACTCTCTTACTGGGAAACTGCTGATCACTAGTTTCAGGTGTCTCGATTGGGAGACTGCATTTCCCTGTTGCCAGCTGTGACCAATTATTATTTGAACAACCACCTGATCATCACCTGATGGTTGCATTACCCCTGGTGTGGGCGTGGGGGTAGGGCAGGGTGATCCTCGGCCTGGCTTATGTTTGACTAACTACCTGCTGTACCATTTCTCCACTCAAGAGTCCAAGACTCCATTTATTTGGGAAAAACGGGCAAAGGTCAGTCTTTTGTAACTGCTTTCTTCTGACAGAGGAGTGGAGGTGGTGGTTCTGTGGGTCTTGGCCTTTTTTTATTTTTCTGAGACCGAGTCTCGCTCTGTCGCCCAGGCTGGAGTTCAGTGGCGCCATCTCGGCTCACTGCAAGCTCCACCTCCCGGGTTCACGCCGTTCTCCTGCCTCAGCCTCCCGAGTAGCTGGGACTACAGGCGCCCGCCACCACGCCCGGCTAATTTTTTGTACTTTTAGTAGAGATGGGGTTTCACCGAGTTAGCCAAGATGGTCTTGATCTGCTGACCTCGTGATCCGCCCGCCTCGGCCTCCCAAAGTGCAGGGATTACAGGCATGAGCCACTGTGCCCACTAAGGCCTTGGTCTCTTATTAACTGTCAGGGTAGTGTTGTCTCCCTGAGTTGGTGAAAGCAATACCCTGCCAGGTCCAAGGGAGACAGGGGCAACATTTCATCTTTGTCATGTTCCACTGATTGTCAGTGTAGGGGTACTCTCTGTAGAAGGGTGACTCTTGAATATTGAGAGGATGGTATCCCTCACACTGAGGATCATCTGGAGCTTCATGGCCTGAAGGTGAGAAGAGACTTTTTTTTTTTTTTTTTTAGAAAGATGTCAAAATAAAATTAAGGGGTGAGGACAACTCTAAAAATTTCAAAGACCACTGATGTGTCCAGGTAGCTGGTGGCTATAATCATTACCTGCTAAGACTTAGGTGCATGGGGTTGCTAGTTAATTCCAGTATGTGCCCAGAATTAGAATATTGGTCCAGATTTTTACATTGCCCACCCTCTTGTTTCTTCTGGGCTGCAGGCAGCAATCACTGGTTGGTTCACAGGAATAAGCAGAGTTAGCCCAAATTGCAGTTAAAAACTCAAAAAAAAAAAAAAAAAAAAAAAAAAAAAAAAAAAAAAAAAAAAAAAACAAAAAACAAAAAACTGAGAGACTAGAGTCTAATAACAGGGGTAATAAATTTTTTGAGAACACAATTTTCTCTCTAGTTTTCATTAAAAAATAAAAGCCAAATCATAATAGGACTGATTTGTTTGCAAAATAACTTTAGGCTTACTATACACGGCTTGATTATTTGCATAAAGCACAGAAAGAATAATTATTTGCCATATGTGCTTTTTTAAAAGAAAATGACTTTTATGGAATTTTGTTCCATAAGGAATCTCAATATGACTAAGGCCTTGGGTCCAGCCGTGAGTTGGTGCCATCAAATACATTTGTGAGTTGTGTATATCCTCTCTTCTTGAGGTCACAAGATATCTTGGGGCTCCTGGACCTGTCAGAAAGTGTCATTCTTCATCTATCACAGGCAGGACAGGAATTCTGTACATTGTGTAGACAAAGTATGGGTCCAGTTTTCCCAAGGATTTTTTATTGGCTCTTTAAATCAAATTTGATTCCTAAAAGAAAAACAAGCCATTTTAGTCAAAGCCTAGGTAAAAATATAGGCTGGGCTATATTTGTTTCCCCATGAGCTTATAGAGACTCTCACTCCAAGTATTCTAGCAAAAAAATAATTATCTATTTTCTCAGATTCCCATTTCCCATGTTCTTTAAGTAGGCAAGAAACCTGTTTTTCAGCTAACTGCTGCAAGGTGGCTGGACTTTCCTCTTTTTAAATATAATTTTGAAGGGCTTGATGCATATTGAGAAGGGTATGGAAGTGGAGGAGGAAAAGGAGAGGAAATGGAGGCTGCAGGAGGAAGTGAAAGAAGCAAGGGGAATACTCACAGGAAGGCTTCATATGCTAGTGGAAACAGCAGCCTTTGGGCTGAGGAGGACAATGTTTATTTGCCCTCTTGACATAAAGGAGGAACCTCTGGAGGACTCAGGGCTTGGGGTAAGAATTCATACATGGCAAAGGAAGAATTTCCCCTCCTCCTAAAGAGGTGCTGACTCAAAAATAAACAGTAGGTGAGGTCTTTAAAGGGCTACAGAGTGAGGCCCTATGCAGGCAGGTTAACTTTTTCAAAAGTCACTGGAATAGTTGACCCTGGATCATAACAGGGATGAAAAATATATAGTTAGTCACAAAGAGCTGGCAGAGCCGGGGTTCTAGTTAGTGTCTGTCCCAGCAATGGGCAAACAAGCATCTGCAAAGGAGTCTGTTTCTTTGCTGCTGAGAAAATGCAGCGAGAGCTGTGGGCACATGAAAAATGGGTGTATGTTTAAGACAGACTTACTCTGAAGGCAAAGGATCCAGCAGGTGCAAAAGGCCATTTCATAATACACACAGAGTAAACAGGAGAATAGGTTATATGAGTTTTTGGGAAAGAGTCAATTTTAGATGGAAAAGCAGAGGAAACCCAAGATATTACATGATCTCAGGCTTTAGCCCTACTACTCTCACAAGCTTCCAGTCCAGGAGAGCCATGAGTGTCTCTGGTCTACTCTGTGCACATCACAGGGACCTTGACACCCTGACAAGTATGTTAGAGTAAGCTGAGAGATCAGCCAGGGAGAAGCAGAGACACTGTGACCCAGTAGAGTCATTTTGGGGGCTGGTTATTAAGCAGGAGAGTGAAAGGGGAGAAGAAAATGTACATGGGGTTGAATGCCTCCAGCTGAAGAAGGCAAGACATAGAGATGTCTTACAAGCAGGGAATGTAACTTGAGTCAAGTGGCACCAATGTATGTTAACAGCAGTAAATTTATGCAGGTCAGCAGCAACCTCAGTACTTGCCTACTCAGAAGAAATAATTCAACTGAGGGGCATAAGGACTGACATTCGTGATGGTGATTGGGGGTGGGGTGGGGCTCTCTTGCCCTGCTTGACTATCCTGCCCTGCCCGTGTTTTACTAACCACCTACTGTGACAGTAGTTGCTGCAGTTTCAGTTATTTATAAAAGCTGGACATGTGTAGAAGATGACAAGCTGGGACCCAAGGAGGTATTGTTGTGTCTGGCACCTTATTTGACTGACTTATGTAAGACTTCAAAATCTTGCATAAGCTTTTATGACTAATGCTACTTAGAAAAATGCAAGAAAGAAGATTCTGTGAAATGTATTCCTCAGTTTAACCAAAGTGACACAGCACAGTTGAAACCTTGGCAACTTCACATTCATCGATATCTTTTTTAACTGTATTTTTTAAACTCATACACAGCATTCTAACTATATTTGGTATTCATAAGTGTCTCTTTTAGGTATATTTAGCTTTGAAATAAGAAAATAGCAAAAGAATTATTTCTCCTAACACGATACAACTATCCCTTATACCTCTCATCACATGCTAACTCTCCCCTCAAAACAGGATATGTCCATTTATCCATCACTAGGTGATGTCAATTTCTTTTCTAGCTGAGTCACTCATTTATTTATTTATTTATTTACTTACTTACTTATTTATTTATTTATTTAGAGACTGGGTCTTGTTCTTTCACCAAGGCTGGAGTGCAGTGGTGTGAACAGCATTCACTGCAACCTTGACCTCCTGGGCTCAAATGATCCTCCCACCTCAGCCTCCCAAATGACTACAGGTGCATACCACCAAACCAGGATAATTTTTGTATTTTTCATAGAGATGAGATTTCACTGTGTTGCCTAGACTGATCTCAAACTCCTGGACTCAAGTAATCTACCCGCCTCCCCCTCCCAAAGTAATGGGATTACAGGCATGAGCCACCATTCCTGGCTTACACTCCTCTTTGTTAGTACCTAAATTGAATACTGAGAGACAAATTTACCTACTACTTATTACTTTGTATCCAAGGAAAATAATTTAGTTTTTAGTAGGAACCTAGAGCAATCCAGAAGATTTTATTCAAAAAGATGATACCAGCAGGAAACAGAAGAGTTGTTCTCCAAATTCTGAAGGCCTTCACTGTGATTAATCTAAAATAGTGATTGTAAGAGCTTCTCTTGAAAGTACTATTTTTTCTTGTTTTGTATTTTATAACATTAGAAAATGCATTAGAGCTTTTTGTAAAAATTGTGAGCCCAAATCTAATTAATATTTATTGAATCATGGGTCCCATGGCTCAATCATATGCCTTGAATTTTACGCATTGAGAAATTTAAGTATGCTGTCCAATTCTTCACTGTTATTATTATTATTATTATTATTATAGATTCCTTATTTGTAATAATGTTTTACTATTATCTAATAAGAGTAGTAGATTAAAATAATTGCGACCATGTATTAAGTGCTTTACTATGGAAGTAAATACTAATAATATTTCCATTTTATACATAAGGGTACTAAGGTATTGAAAAGGTAATTTATTTGACATAAATTTAATAAAAAAATTATACATTACATATTAACATTGGACATGCAAAACATGGAGAAAAAAGTGACTTTTATATACATCATATCTCACTTGAGTTGTGAGTAGATACATTGGCATGATTAACAGGAGGAAATTATTCAATTATTTGATTTAAAACTAAATAAATATGATCAAAATAAGCCAGGATAATCATTACGTTACTCATACTTAACATTTCTCCATCTGTCAAGCTTCTTCTTTCTGAGATGCTCTTTGCTTGCTTGTCAATGTGCATCACCTTTGCTGAATCTTCCCTGTATGAGGATTCTTGGAACATATGCCACATGACTACTTTACTCACCAAGTTTTGATTTTTCAGTTTCTCTCTTTCAACTTCCCATAATTAGTCTGGAGAGGCTGAGATAAAGTTTATTGCCAGAAAATGACTATGATCAAAATCCCAATTACTGGCACTTTATTCCTTTGATAGAAATTGAGGCTGCCTTATCGTTTATAATGGGAAAATGCATATAAATACATCAGAAAGATTGTTTAAACACCTTCTCTTTTGGTAAATTTCATTATGGGGCTCTAGCAATTTGAGATTACATAAATTGAAATCATTTAACATTTTACCTTATTCCATATGATTTACAGAAATGTCTTTGAGTGTAACTATAAGTAAATACAATTAACTTGAATTGATACTCTACCACTGTGAACTAGAAGCTGAGATGACTTTCTGCTTCAGGTTGTGGACCTTTGTGAACATATTATTTGGACAAGAAAACAGAAACTACTATGTATGCCCTTTGAATTTGCACATATCCTCATTTTCTTTGACACAATCTGAATACCATTTATATATCCTGTGTATATACACTGATATACAGCACTAAATATTTGTTGTTGTCCCTTAGAGTCATTGAAAGGAGCAAGGGTAAATTGTAATTTTTTTAATAAAATATAATAATGTACAGGTATATTTGGATCATTCTTATACTTTTCTATTTGGTGTTTATTTAGCATTATTTGCCTATTAAGAAAATTATATGCAGCAAAAGAAAAAATTAAACTTTTGTACTATTTGTTTTCAGTACATAAATAAATTTCTGCTGAATAGAGAAAAGTAAATTTCTTTTCACAGTAAACAAAATCACTAATATTTCCAGTGCTTAATTATTATTATTATTTCTACTCCAAAGCTATTTCATTAATGCTTTTATAATCACAAATTTCTCTTTCATTTAATATGATTCAGGTAAAGTTTACAGATTACAATTGTTTCAAAAGAAAGTTATTATTCTATTTAGTTTTAAATAAGCATTTTCAAAATTTCCCAAAGAGAAAATTCAATTTTCTTCCGGTAGCACTCAAATTCAGTACATAAATGCTGTGTTTATATAATGGAATGCATTGGTCCCCTTGTGCTAAAATGTTTATTATTTCAACTGTAGAAAGTGCCACATCATGGAATTGATTTTCCTTCAATATAATCCAGTTAATACAACAGTACCTGAAAGTGACTAAGATGGTTGGGAGACATAAAGTTTATTGCTTGTACTGTAACTGTATCTGTAATAAACCTCAAAAACTTATTTTCCACACCAAAAGTCTTGAACTGAAAGAGAGTTTTAGGTGTGAATATTAGTAAACTGAGAAAACTAATGGAAAGAAAATTATTAAACAACAATTGCATTATTTAATAAATACTTCTATTAATATCTGTGTATAATGACTCCAGTGGCTCTGTCTAGGGGAAAAAAAGGCGTTCACTTCAATTTTTTCAAGAAATAATTTCAGCCTGAGAAATAACATTTACCTTTGTTGAACTCTGTGCTTTGCATTTAGGAGGAAATTCTTCAAAAAGAAGGTACTATATGATACATGTACAATCTTTTTAGGAAATTATAATTTGTGTAAGATTTATCTTGCCCCAACACCCGAATAAAGACAGAGTATTGTAACAATTCTAAGCCTTAACCCTCCAATCAATTCAGTTTAGTCTTAATTCTGAATGTAGGAAAGAAAATTTGCTAAAAGACCAAGGACATTTTCGAAGTATGTGCCAATTGAGTTATTTTTATTGATTTACTGTTGTGAAAAGAGTAAGTAGAAGAGAGGAGAAGGAGAGGAGGAGGAGGAACAGAAGAAAGAAGAGTAATGAGAAGAAGGGGAGAAAGAATAAGGCTGTAATTAAAATGAATGCAGAATTTGAAGAAAATCAAAATGAATATATTACTCTTACAGCTAAATAAATGTTACCTGAAGACTTGCACTAGGAAGAAGTATTTTTATTAAAAATATCAAGATTACTACGGAGAAATTTTGAAAGGATTATATGATAAACTTCAATGCATATACTTATGAAAATAGAGAAACTTCAAAATATTCAAAATTTAAAATTCCAAGTTGCTATTAAAACATAAGATTATCAAGATATCATAATAGTTTTACAAAATAAATATCATTAAAGATTACTGTTAAGTATTGTGTGTAAATTAACAAAAACTCTGGTGTAATAAGACAGCCGGAGTAGAACAGATTACCAAAATAAAGGAGCAAAGCCCCTTTTAGGAAGAAACCACATTTTTCTATAGCTTAGCTATTCTCCGAAAAAAAAAAAATTCTCATAGATGGTAAATCATATATCTCATAACATCTCTCTCAATATTTTGATGAA
>NW_016806351.1:160660-188772 GCF_001698545.2 Rhinopithecus bieti
ATTTTTCTATAGCTTAGCTATTCTCCGAAAAAAAAAAAATTCTCATAGATGGTAAATCATATATCTCATAACATCTCTCTCAATATTTTGATGAAGTGTAATTTTGAAGATTGTGTTTAAGTGGATTTCCATGTTAGTCTGATAAACCGATTTTTAATAGATTAAATGATTATGATGGGAAAATAATTTTATGAAGATATTGCCAATTAAAAATATTCTAGTGATACAAGTAACCAGTCTTTCCGACATAAGATATTTTAATCTGTCTTAATACCAAAAGGTAATGTAAATATGTAAATTACATAGATGAAGCATGTTTAAAATATCTCAGAAACTGTCTTAATCTGCATGCCAGGTTTTACGTTTCTGGATGGGAGGAATAAATCTAGTCAGGGAGGCTAATGGAGTGGAGGAGACGTTCTAGAACTCGAGGTTTAAAAAGAATGTTCATAAAGGAAGCAGAAATTATTGGAAAGATAGAAGTAAACTAAATAAAAGAAACTACTGGAGAAATGGCTTATAAAATGGCTCCCCAAAATACTGCATGCCCTGCACAGCTCTTGGGATTGAAATTATAATGGATTCTACTCCCATAATCCAGTCAGCCATGCAGTGCTGGATTACTGGTTCATAGAACTCTGAACTAATAAATGTGTGTTGTGTTGAACTGTTAAGCCTGTGAAATGAAAAAAATGAATATATGAGGTGAACACAGTAGAATAGGAGTGAAGCATAATAACAGTAAAAAGTATACTGTTCAACAATTTTCACATTGGTAAATCATTCATTTATTTAACAAATATGTTTGTACATATATTAGTTGTTCATGGTGGAGGTATTCACTCATGGAAATTAAAGTCAGATACTTCTGAAATCATCCAGTGTGATTCGTAATTTTAAAAAATATTTGAGAAATAGCCTATTTACACTACTACTAATTTCTGGGTTGGAGTACACATTCAGTGGATCTCACAATTTCGATATTCAATCAGATAAATACTTACAGATATTTTATCAAAATACAGAAATAAGAATAAGTGCGGACTGTGAAACAGTAGATAGATATTACAAAATGGGTCATGAGTTATAGGGATGACAGTTTACAGTCTTTACACAGATAATGCCCTTTATTTCAGTATATTGTCAAAATGTATGAATGGAAATTGCTGATATTCCATTAAGTAATATCTGTTGCATAGAATTTTTAGATCAGAGAGACTTCTGAGAATTGGGTTTGCTACTGGTTAATTGTAAGAACTTGGCAAGTGTTATTTAATGTCTCTAGTCATGTTTTTTACTAACTTATATATAAATACCTTAACCATACATAATATTAAAATTACTACATAAGGTCGTCATGAAGATTAAATATGCTGATACCTGTAAGACATTTAGGAAAGTACCTATAATATTGAAAAGTGCTTAATAAATATTAGATATTAATATTTATTACATTATTATTTATCATGTACTAATGAATTTCATTAATATTAATTAAATATGCATAGTGAATAAATGGATAATTTGATATATGAATGAATAAATGCCTATGCCCTCTTGAGTACACTATTCATAGTTTCCCCATTACAGCTGCAATTGATTCTTATTTGATACATTATTTTGGTAGTAATAGCTACCTACATTCTCTCTGCATTCTTATTGAATATTTCTAAACTTTATAATTTTTGTGAAATACAAATTGATAAACAGTAAAAGTTGCCTGCTTCAAATCATGTTTAATAAATGATTATGGTCAGGTTAATATTCATAACAAGTCACTTGGTTTGAAATTAATGTTAATGCATTAGCTTTCTACCCGGCCATCAGCCATTTTAATTCATTTGGGAAATAGCCAGCAAAAATAATAATCACAAATAAAGAAAAGTGAAAATTTATTACTTTAGTTATTTCTCATTTGGACTTTCTTATTTGAGCCAGTCATCACTTGACCTAATTCCAAGCTCTCCTTTGCCTAGATGATTTATTCCACAATGTCTCAAAAATCATGTAATATTCAAAGTCATAGAAATAAAACAAACTGACATTCTAGGTCATAGAATGACATGAATTATTAATTAAAATCACTCATCTTTCTCTAAGTTATCTCTGTTGCGTAGAGCAGGATGACCAATATGTGTTCAGGTCCTAACAATAAATCTGGAGTATTAGAATACACAATTGACCAGTAATTGGTGGAAAGAGAAAATATAATCATGTGGTAGAATTGCATAAATGACAATTTGGGTAATGTTCTATGTCTTAAGATGGTATCAACAGAAGTGGGAAAACAATATACAATTTTGGGATAAATGCTAGAATTGATTTCACAATGTTTGAGCCCCAAATCTAGGCACTTGTGATAGAGATAAAAATTACAAAAAGCTTGGGAAAGCAAGTGGAAAGATAACCTATGGACAGAATTCAAAGGCAGCAGCTCTTGCCCTGTGGTGAAGAGCCTTGACATTAAGCCTACAGGTGGAGGTTTCCATAGTATATTTCTGCATATATGCTTGTCTGTATTGGGGAGTTAATGGACTCTCTACTAACTAAATCCTAAAATCTTTGACATAGCCATACTCTAAAATGAGGAGCATAGAGAGGGTGATTTGATGTTCTACTTTCAATAGTAATTAAAATTAGAATTTCTTTGTTCTCCATTTTTTTTTTTTGGACCTCACCTCTACTGTACCATAGGTGGTTCATTTTGTAAGCATTTTGGCAAATGTTAGAAATGAGTGACAAGGAAGACCATGAAGTTTCCTCCCCAAATAGCTAGCTAGATCATTGAGGCTGTATTTGAAACTTTAAGAAACCATGGTACCCTTTATTACATAAAAGTGATTAAAGAAGTCATGATAGTTGCTGTTTGTTTGTTTGTTTGTTTTTCTTATTCTGGACAGAGGAAAGTATTCCACTGATTAACAAGAGAATGAGAGATAAACATAGGTTGTCTTTTGTTTATGTCCTCTCAGTCATGCTTTCACAATATATCCATTAAATTCATAAGGGGAATGACAATTCTGAAACATAGTTTGAATTATGTAGATTAATGTTATTATAGAACAATCAGTTTGTGAGATAACCTCCCCAGTAATTAGAAAAGTGCAAGAGAAATAATATATTCTACACGCTTTTTGTTGTTGTTGTTGTTGTTAGAAGTAAGAATTGTAAGAAAGTATAAAATGCATTGTGCTAAAGTTGTTGCAAGTGACTATAGAAAAAAGATAGCCATTGCTTATGAGTATATGTGAGATACATTTATCCTTAATATATTGATGTTTAAGTGCAATAATATTTATGTTTGTACAAAAAACATTCATAGAAATAATCTTACCATTTCAACTTATGGAAAAATAACTTTCTTTTAAGAGGTATTATAAAACTATTTTGTTAATAACCCAATTTTCCCATTGAGATGCATGTTTTTATAATGTGGCTTTGATAATTTAAGGAAAAGCAATGGGCTACTGAAAAATAACAGGCTAACTTCCTTCATTGGTGACAGTATAATAAAAATATAATTCTGCATTTTATCTTGTCATTAAATGTAAATTATTTTCTAATGGGAAAATGAAGTGTGTAATATAATGAAAAAAAGAACTTTGACTGTAGGCAGAGTTCGGCACATTTTCAAAACTGCTGCAAAAATGTTTGAGTACAAAATCAATGTAATTCTGTGGTCAAAATACGTGTAATTCTGGGTCAAAATACATTCTTTCTACAGTCCTTCTATATTGTGATGAAAAAAATGCACGATGTCATACCACATTTGTTCTTAACAGGATCAGTTTCAAAATTGGCATATTGCTAAGTGACAAATTTCTCTCTAGAAAAGGTCAGATTTACAGTTAATTAATTTCAACTAAACCTAAGTATATGAATCCATGTTTAACGAAACATGAATTTATAGTTACTTTTCAATTTAAGGCTTAGAAAAATATGCCTAATAATTCTCTTATAGTTCTCTGTCAGAATTTTTCTACTTTCATATAAAAGCATATTTTAAATGTATTAATCCATATGTGTATAGTTGTAACCAATCTGTTAATTTACAGTGCCAAGGAATTTTTTTTTTTTTCCTATATCAGATGACTGTGTGGATGCCATCTGCTGCTGGAAATCCTTATTCTTAAAAATAGATGGATACTCCAAGTATAGAATCCTGGTTTTATTTCTGTTTTGTGTAAACACAACATCTGTTACAATAAAAAGACAGGCTCCCACAGTGTTTTGTTTGTTTGTTTGTTTGTTTGTTTGTTTTTGTTTTTGTTTTTTTAAGTAAGTCATCTATTAAATGAAGGTATGCATGGTTTAGCAACATAATTACATGAAATATTTTTCCCTTAGTAATTACGCTCTGAAAATAAAAATCTGTGCACGTTTTATGTCATCCAAAGTGAGGTGTAAAATTTCATTATGTATAGGTTATATTTCATGCATTTATTTATCAAAGTCTGCACAATCAGATGCTATAGTCACTCTAATCAGAAGTGTCTTTGCTAATAATGGAGTACATTGGTAAAATAGGTAAGTAAAATTTGTTAAACAGGATTTGGGAAATTACTTTCACATTAGGATAATTTTAAAGAAAATTAGGTCAAACTAGGTTGGTCTTTTAAAATAACTAATTAATAGTGTCTTTACTATGTTGTATTATGATAAATTCTTTCTCACATGCTTGCCTGTCAAAGCACTTAGTTTGAAAATAATTTTTGCCAAGAACAGGTGTTCAGTCAGTGCAAAATCACTTTACTGACTATATATTTAGTATCACATGAAGAGTGACATGTTTTAAAGCATTCTTAGCACAGGACCTCATGATTGTCTGCATATGTTTCTGTGGGTCTGTCTCACTGGCAGTTTTAATTTTCCAGTGTCGAGTTCTGTATTTTATTTGGTGTTTACAGCTTCGTGGTATCAGTATACCATATATTATGTCCCTCCTTACCCTGGTCTTGGGATGATACTGCAAATATTGTTGGGATACTGTGTAAATTGTACAATCATTTATTAAATTTCTATATGTAATTTGTGCTACTTAGTGTATAGGTACAAACAAGAATATATTTTTCTAATTTTACTTTGTAGAGGGTTTTCCTTAGACTTCTCCTGGTAAACATTTTTGCAGATGACTGATACTAAAACAGAAAGTGGCTTTCTAAATTTGTGAGTGGGAGGAAGAGCAAATACTTTGAGTGACAAAGTCAGAATCCAAAGTAAAGAGATTAGTAATTGCCTAACCAATATCTATTTTCCAATTTATTTTTACAAAAGATTTTTGTTAGAGTAACTTTTAGAGCAGAAAACTCCTACCATTTAAACTGTTTCTTGCAGCAAGGACTGAATTTGGGATGAACATTTGGCCAATTAGATTTGGAAAATACTTCATCTCCTAGCAACCTATAAACAACTATTCATCTCTTTAGTGACTACTTCATCTCCTTGGTAACTGTAAGCAACTGTTTTTTAGGGTGTTGATATCGACTATCTTAACTAACTATAAACAAGTAGTTGTTTACAGTTACTAAGTGTTTGCGTAGGTTGTAACAAAAATAGATAACTAGAAGAGGATCTTAAAAGCGTTGATTATGTCTTACTCATGTATTTATGTATTTTCTGTGATACTTGTCATTATACCTCACATGGAGTAGGTATCTAAAAGTAACTGTAAAATTATAATATCTATGAAAATATCAAACAATAAATTAATCAAATATTTTCTTTAACATTATTATTTTCAAATCAGGATGTGCATATATGCATATGTAATTACATATATAAAACATACATGTTAATAAATACATGTAAACATAGAATATATTTTAATATATAAATATATAAATATGTAAAATTTCCAGTGTTTATATAGAAATACTATTTTTAACCAACATTTAATTAGTAATACCACAGAAATGTGAAGCCAACAATTAAAACTACCTAATGATAAAAACTTTCCATTATTAAAATACCGCTTTTAATTTTCCACTATGCATTCTTTGTTATTTTTTAAAGATAGAATAAGTTCTTTATTAATATATAGCTCTTATATTTTTGATATTTCTAATTACACACAGAGCAATCCTGATGTACCTTACACTTTAAACTGAAATTATAGTCAGGATTGATTAACTTCTGTACTATGTCAAGATATTTTAACTTCTAGTTTTTCTTTCATTTTTTTTTTCAGAAGCCTCAATGTTTCCTACATTATTTTCTGAATGCTGATTTTAGAACAAGGCATCCATGGCAAGGAAAAGATGAATAGGAAAGAACATTGCTAGTGTTACAGGCAAGCAAGATGGGGAGCAGCAATAATGCTTCTTTCTTGTGTGGCATTATAGTCGCAATTGAGGAATTTGATAATTGATTCCATGTAGAGTATAAGAAAAAGCAGTCCATCAAGAAGAATTACTGAAATGAAAGTAAGGGCATTAGTAACAATATTAGAAAAAACAAATGTAAAATAATAGAAAAATGTTAAAAATTTGATGCAGCAGATAGATGCCCTAGTGAAATATTAGAAACACACAAGCTATCCAAAATGTCAAAGGTAAAAGAGAATATCAAAATAGCCTATAACAATGAGAGATATTGACTACATAGATCAATAAGCTTGAAATGATGGCTAGCTTTTGTCCTAATATTCAGTTTGCATAAATACTCTAGGTATAATTGCTAAATGTAACTAAAATCAATGTAAAAGCATAAATATTGTATGAATGTACATTACAGTTGTTTGAGGTTTTAAAGTTACGTTTATATTTAATTAAGCAATTCATTTTATTTATATTATTAAATTCTGGGTCATATCCAAATGAGAATAAAAACGTGAACAAATCACTGTATATAATATTTGTTCTTGGTTTCTAAAATTTTATGGAAGACTAACTGCATTTAGATCTCTTTACTGCTCAAAAAATTATGTTAGGGAAGTCATGTTTAAAATTATAAGATTCTCATGCTATACATGCTAATATGCGATGAACCACTCAAAAATTGTTGGTAGAAATTAATGTTAATTTAGAGTAAAATTCTAATGATTTTATCAATATACATAATTTTTAGTAAAATCATACCAAAAGAATGTATTTTAATAAAAAGTAATATTAAGGATGAATGTGTCTTTATTAAGAAAAATATATTTGTTTAACTCAGAGTTTATTTAAAAATTGTTTCAAAATATGAATTGAGGAAGAAAATAAACAACTAGCCTAGAAAGAAAACAGTAAGTAGGAGAAGATGGATATAAAGTAAGTATATTTATAAATATTATATTTGTTAAAAACTTAAAAATTGTATAAGAAAAGTCTTTACATAATAATTTTTCTACATATAAAATGGGTGATTGTTTAAGAAAGCAGAGTATAGAACAAAGTATGAAGTTTAAACATATCGAAAGTCAGAGTAGGTCATGAAATAATACATTTAAGAAATAAATACATAAATAATACATTTAAGAAAATTTTATATGTGATCAATTTGGCTAGAATTAGAAAAACAACTATTTATGTTCCTCTAAACATTGAGCTTTGATGTTAAAAATACACTGATAGAAAACTAAATGTTTAGTCACCTCTGTTAGAACAAGAAGATTTTCTTCTTCTTCTTCTTTTTTTTTTCTTTTTTGAGACGGAATCTCACTCTGTAGCCCAGGCTGGAGCGCAGTGGCCGGATCTCAGCTCACTGCAAGCTCCGCCTCCCAGGTTTAGGCCATTCTCCTGCCTCAACCTCCCTATTTCCTTCAAGTACTGATCTGATCCTAGTAAAATTGTAGGAAGGTTTGATTATTAATTCTAAAATACGTTTCTTTAACAGCCATCTTCTAAATTGCAGACAGTTTCCATTTATGCCACGTTTCTTCCTGAGATTGATTTAATTTCTCTAGTTTCAGGTTGGCAACATTCTCACCTTCATTTAGAGTGTTAGTTTTATCCCTTGAGGTAGAGTTTTTCTCTTAAAGCTTCTAAAATGTGTATCTCCGAAGTTCAACTTTTGCTATATCTTGCAGCACTTGATTTGCAAATCATGCATCATTGCCTTTAGCTCTTTCTCTTCTAGAAGAAAACCTGAGATCATCATTGTCTCCAGCTTTTTATATCAACTCCTGCAACTATTTTTCCCTCCAGTTCTCACTCTACTGTTACGACCTGACACTGAAGTGTCTATTTTGAAGGCCTAAAAAAATCAATGTTTTTCCCCAGAATTATTTTATTCTCTACTCTTCTTGGCTTTTCTTGGTACTTCTGAATTGCTTCATGAAACCACAAACTTGCTCATGATGTTACTTTTTCTAAGAGTCATGTATTCCTGTGCTCAATATACTAGTTTCCTTGTTAACATTCCTGTGTAATTTGGGTATAATACAAACAGGCATTCTTCTGTGTCTGAATTCAAGCTTTTTTTTTTTTTTTTTTTTTTAATTAGGCTCAACTTCCAGGTTTTCTAAATGGCTTTCCATAAGGAGAAGCAATTATACTGTAGGAAGTTATCTTTAGCTTGGTGGCAATTGGTCAAAAAAATAATAATAAAACAAGTAACTTGCATTTTATCAAGATAATTTCCTCTGTTGTCTATGTCAGTTTTTTGATTACTTATAAAAAATAAACTTTGTAAGGGTTAAGAATTTTATATTCATGTAACTTTCTGTATTGCTTTCGAGGTCTTTTGATTACCACTCTAATTAAATACATGGCTATTATTTTACAGTGACCTGTGATTCTGTTTTGTTAAAGTGTTTTAAACCTTTTGACATCTTTGGCAATATTCCCCTGGATCAAAATTCTAAATTAACTTCTTTGACCTGGAATAAACTTTGTAATTGTCCAGTTGATCCCCTGGAGACCCTCAAAAACATATTTCTCATTTTAGAGATATTAAATGATTAGATTTATCTAATCTAATTAGACTTAACTAATTCTACCAAAATTTGGAAACCCGTTGTGAATATTCTTATGGTAATATGGTTATTTGCATAAGCCCAATAAAAATCTGTTATCTCTTTATAACAGAATACAACTGAAAACATTGATTATATAACCAAGACTGAAAGAAATGTCATATTTGAGAATGTGCAAGGAATGCCTGTCTTCAAGGGTTCCTAGCTTTGCAGAGAGTAGACAAAAATAGTCACTTTCTGGCAGACATAGAAAACTTAATACTGTAAGTAAAAGCTAACTTCTGTCCTCAGCATAGAAGTTTTATTTGGCTTTCCATCCTCAGGAAAATTTAAATCTGTTATTTTTATATAATCAATATCTAGAGAAAGTTAGACTTCTAAAGAAAGTTATAATATAGCCATTATTAAATTTTAGCTCAGTGTATTGTTTTCATGTTCTTATTATCTACCTGTAGACTGCACAAGATCTTGAATTCTTCCCGATTCCTCCAATAAAACTTTACTTTGTATTTTATTGGAATTATTAAAAGTGAGAACCGTTCTGTTTCTGAAGCTCTATAAGCTGAAACTAAATAAATTTTAAGGAACAAGTTTTGTGTCTAATGTATGGGCCCCACAGCAAGTTTACAAAACCACCCAATGCCATAACCATAGACACTCAAACTGCAAACCAGGACAAAAAGTTGATGTTTTTGTGCTGTAAACAGCTTTTCCCAAGATGTCAGAACAACTCTTAATATCATAATGAGATTTTTACCTGTCTTTATGTCTGCCTTTCTTGCTTGGCAGGATAATGGTGTAATTGAAGTTTCACAATCAGTAGCTCATGCTGCTGACTTGGCAGAACTTAACCTAAGAGATAGTTTAGCATCTACTGATTAAATAAGGAAATGTCTGAAATGTCTGTACTATTGCTAGTACTACATGATGTACTTGGAAAAATTCCCATGGGATAGTTGAGACCCATATGTTCAAAATAAGGAAACAAGTCCCATGGTTACAGCAGTTCTCACCTACTTCCCTATGGTCATATGATTTATTCAGTTGATTGCCTTTTAAGCAACTGGGATTGTCATATTACTATTTATTTTACTTTGTATATTTTTTCAAACTTTGTTATCTGTTACTTGTTAAATTTTGCAGAAGTACAATTCTTCAAAAAATAATGCAAATGTAGCAATTTTACATGATGGCAAAAGCTGACAGAACAGAAAATATTGAATTTAATTAAGGACTCCAGCTAGACTTAACCTGAGAGTCACTTTTTCATAACTCTCTTGTAGCTCGAATGTGACTAAAAGGGTTTTGACAGTTTCTCTTACCTGCTGTTCACTACCTCCAATGTGGGATTAGACCTGGAAGAGTAGACTGGTAGTGGTCTTCTTGGCACCAAGGAACAGTCAAAGACTAACTACAGGATAAATAGATTATGCTTTTGGGGGAAAAAAAAAAAAACAACTCTGATAAACAGAACCAGGAAAGGCCATGAAGAAAAGATTCTCATGGTTGATAACAAAATTACAGAAAGAGCTCCGCAAAAACTGCAACTTTGCACAAAAGCCATCACAACTTTACACAAAAATTAATTCTGCGGGGACATCTGCCCAGCAATTGCCTCTATAACAGAGTGATTTAATCTGTTATTTATCCTTGTGGCTAAGGATAATACTCTCAAAACAACTATGTAATCCTTATGACTCTTTCTTTAAAATATCTGTCTTCCTTTACCTCTGTGAATTCATACATAATTCACTATGGCATAAGCATTCCCATAGCAGTCCCCTATTCCTGAGTAAATATTTTCTTTAAAGAGCCTCTGCCTCTGTTTGTTATTTGTGTTGACAAGCCTTGTGGGTTAAAATTGAGTGTCCAGCAATAAACTCATATATCCAAGGCCAAATGATGCTCAACAAGGGTGCCAAGATTATTCAATGAGAAAAACACAGTCTCTTCAACAAATAGTAATGAAAAAAGTGTTTACTAAATGCAAAAGATGAAGCTGAACTATTAAACCACAGTGTATAAAATAATTAAATGAAAATGAATTAATAGCAAATATAAGAACTAAAACTATAAAACTCTCAGAGGAATGCATAGAATGAATTATCATAACTATTTGGCAATGGATTCTTAGACATCAAAAGTACAAGCAATAACAGCAACAAACAAAATAAATTAATAAACATCAATGAAAAATTTTTGTCCCTCAAATGACATTCTCAAGAAAGTAAAAGACAACACACAGGATGAAAAAAATGCAAATGATGTATACAAAAATGGTCTAGTATCCAGAATAAATATACTGTAACAACTCAACAACAAAATGATAAACATCTGAATTCACAAATTGGTACAAGACTTGAATTAACATTTCTCTAAATATATACAAGTGTACAAAAATCACATGAAAAGATGTTCAACATTATTAGTCAATAGTGACACGTAAATTGTAACCATAAAATACAAGTGTATATTCACTAGGATTAGTATAATTTTTTAAAAGAAAATAACAAGCATTAGGATATGGAGAAATTGGAACCCTTGAACATTGCTGTTGGAATGTAAAATGATGTAGTCATTGTGGAAAAACAATTTGTCAGTTTTTAAGACATTAAAACATAGAACTACCATATGTGTTAACAATTCCAACCTTAGTTACTTACCTAGAAGAATATTAAAAAAGTACTTAAATAAATGTGTATACATAAAAGATGATAGCAGCACTCTTCAGAATATTCAAAAGATGCAATCTGCAAATGTGTATAATGTTACACTTATAAAACTAATCCGATGATAATAAAATGAATAAAGGATTATTATTATTTTAATTTTCTGTAATAGTAACTGAAGATAAGTTATTCACCATCTGGACACTGCTTAAAAGGATTTAAAAGCTTGTTAAAAAGATTTCATATATTCCATATTGAAATTCAGTTTTTTGGGGGGGCTTCATTCGGATTTTTTTCACTTGTGTTTAATCACAGAAGGCTAGATCAAATGTTAGTGTAATTTTGTATATTTATCTTTAATGCCTATGAATCAAAATTTAATAACTAAATTTCACAGTATCAATATGTTACATTTAATTAAAGTCACTGCTATTATTATCCTTGGCACTATCTGGATTTATGCCAGTTTCTCAGATGAAAGAAAAAAACAGTAATTTTGTAAGCCAATGTTGCAGTTGTCTTTATGTAATTGAATGGTAATATGTACTATTTATACCAAATTTGAAGAAGTATGCTTTTAATATATATATTAATTACACATATTAAGAATAAGACAATGTAATCCAAAAGCACATTAAAGTGTAACTGAAAGCTACAAAAGCTTGAAAATATCCAAAACAGCTGTTAAGTGTTTGCAAATTAATTTTTCTTATTATCCAAAGAGTGTTATAAAAGTAGAGAGAAGAGTACAAATGTTGGGAGAAAAAAATCAGTAAAAGTTCATAATAAGTAGGATTTATTTTCTTAATGCAAAATAGATTGATTTATGGAGGAACAGAGTGAAGGAGGAGAACATACACTCATTATTGATATAAATAAATCTCTTTTGAAATATTAACTTTCAAAGGAGGAATAATTTGTTATATACAATAGAAATAATTCCTAAAGTAACTTTTAAGTCATTGACTTACATGAGGATGATTTCTAATGTAAAATTCCATTACTTGTAATCACAAAACAAATTTAACAGTAACAAAAAAAAATTAAGTAATTTTAAAGAGTAGAAAAGTAATTTCACTTACAAATTAGCACATTTTAAGATTATTGAATTTTAATAGTTTAAAATTTCTTAACTAGGGTACAGATAAACCACTCTATTTGAAAATTGCTCTATGAGCCAAATGAAGCAGATAAATTAGTTTTAAGCCTCATGAAAGTGGTTATTGTAGTCTTCAACTAAAATGAGCAAAACTCTCTGGCAAAAAGAAAAAAAAAATCAGTTATCCAGTTTCATGAATTAGAAGAATGACAGACAAACCATATAAAAGCAACAGAATTCCACTTAATTTGTACTTGATATTGCTCTATTCTCCAGGATTGGGCAACAATATTGCCTATAAGATTAAATAATTTTGAAAGTCATATCCTGTATTCTAAGTCTTAGGAGAGAAAAATGTATTATTTTGTAGATAAGAATAATTTAAAGTAAGGTCTTAGAATACACAAAAACGTTAATCTGTAAATCAAGATTTTCTCTTTGGGGAACACAGAACCCTATAAAACTGGTGTGGATAAAGGCTGGATAGAATGATGAGAAGAGTTAGCAAGATGAAAGTTATACCAGAAAAGCATAGCCACATATAAAAGAGTGCCAACCCAAAAATGAATATATGAGTCACACGTAACTATGAACATATTTATAGAACCAAAGGAGACCATGTAAGCAGTGAGAAAATAGTTTATGGATTCAGATTGTAAAGGGAACTGCAAATAAGGTAGTTTGAGATAAGTAAAGAGGTTAGTCCTGTAAATCTCACTATATTTTACTTTTACTTTAATCACAATAAAATAAAATAGAAACAAAATCACATTATTTTCAGTAGTGGTACTTAAAATTCAAAATATGGAATATAAGCACTGAATTTGAGCATTTGAAATATTTGAGGTTTTCAATTGCTAAAATATGCTACTGGTTTTATATAACACACAAATAAACTTATTAATATTTACACTTAAACACACTTATTTAAATCTTTTGAATTTTTTCCCTGAGGCTCTTGCAATTATGCCGTCAATATTTTTCTTCATTGATATTTGTGGTGGTCTATTTAATGTGTAAACTTGGTTCGGCTACAGTCCTCAGTTATTCAATCAAATCCTAATCTAGGTGTTGCTGTTAAGGTATTTTTTAGGTGTGATTAAAGTCCATAATCAGTAGATTTTAAGGAAGTCAACTTGAATTAAGAAAGATATTCTGGCCGGGCACGGTGGCTCACGCCTGTAATCCCAGTACTTTGGGAGGCCAAGGAGGGCGGATTACGAGGTCAGGAGATTAAGACCATCCTGGCTAACATGGTGAAACCCCATCTCTACTAAAAATACAAAAAAAAAAAAAAAAAATTAGCCAGGCGTGGTGGCAGGTGTCTGTAGTCCCAGCTACTCTGAAGCTGAGGCAGGAGAAAGGTGTGAACCCAGGAGGCTGAGCTTTCAGTGAGCCGAGATCTTGAGATCTTGCCACTGCACTCCACCCTGGGCGACAGAGCAAGACTCTGTATCAAAAAGAAAGAGAGAGCGAGAAAGAGACAGAGAGAGAGAGAGAGGGAGAGAGAGAGAGGAGAGAGAGAGAGAGAGAAAAAAAAGAAATTCCAGGACATTTTAATAGTGTTTCCATCACCCATTGGCTGTTTCCAGTGGTAAAGAGGAAACTTGTAGTCCATGGAAACTTATGACAATAGAAATGCACCAAATACTGGTATTAGTTAATTCTAATGAAATACCTATAGACAGCAAGGGTAAAGGTTACCACGTATTTTTTACTCTGGAGTATTTTATCAAAATGAGGGTTAACTGGCTGTTACTTACTACACTGAGAATGTATGGAAAGAAAACAATGGGATTAGGGTTTCAAATTTCACGGTCAAACTCCACATAAATTATCTGAAATCGTTGATACCTGGTCCTGAAATAAACCTTTTTTCTCCTCTAGCTGCAGGTCAAGGTCTCTGAAAAGCAAACCCAAAGTCTCATTTTTAAGTATTAAATTACAAACACAAATTTCTACTAATGTAAGCATCTGAAGGCATGATTGAGAGGGAATGGGATCTGTCCCTACCACTCATCTTTGATTGGAACCATATACTAGACTCATGTCCCATCATGCCCCAAAGGTTTGAGTCACAAAGTACAGTTTTTGATAACATATGCTACAGACCAAATGAATTGCATGACTTTTTCAATTTATACAGAAATCTGATAATACATGTGAGGAGAAACTATATGGGAATGGAATCGTGGAATCATTTTTAATATCATATAAGTTGAATCAGGATGAATTTTCTGATATGAGTCCCATAAGCAGATATTCTACATTCAATGTTGTAACTTAAGGTGCTAAAAATGGCTCTGGCAGTTTGTTTCCTTGGTTTGCTGAAACATGAATTCAAATGTAACCTTCAGCAAATGAAACTGATGTGCCAAAACTGCCTTAATTTGTTGTGGGGGTGGTTATACAAAGGCTTATGGATATTGAAATATACTGGATTATTATGTAAGACTTGAATATCCACCTTGAGAAGGTCTAGAAAACACATCTTTTACCATGAATGTTAGAAATAAATGTGTGACGTGAGTTTCATCATATTTGAAGAATGGTGTAGTTATTCTCTCGATTGGCCAGAAATTACAGTAGAAATTGAAATGAGAAGCTAAATGCCGTGGGGACAATAGAAGTGGCATGGGCTAACCAAAGACACAGCAAGAAAGTGGACCTCTACAAGCTATGAATCAAATCAGCTGTCACCTTGATCTGGGAGTTCCTAGACTCCATAAGCATGACAAATAAATTTCTATTGTTTATGCCACCCAGTCTGTGGTGTTTCATTAAAGCAGAGAGAGAAGACTTATACATCAATGACTGAAAGATATGCTAGTTTTAAATAAAGTCTAGCAAAAGAAAAGGCTCTACAATAGGTACAGGCTCCTCTGCAAACTACCTTGCTGCTAGGACCATATGATCTAGCAGATACGTTAGTGCTTAAAGTGTTAGTGGCCAATAGAAATGTCATTTAGTGCCTTCGATTAGCTCGGATAGGTAAGATAACACAGATCCTTAGAATTTTGGATCAAAGGTATGCCATAGTCTGCATATGATTGCACAGTTTTTTTAGAAAACCATTGTTTGGCTTGCTATGAGGCCCTTGTAAAGACTAAGCATGTAACAACAGGCCACCAAGTTACCATTGGACCTGAGCTGCCCATCAAAACATCATAAACTGGGTGTTGTCTGACCACAAGTTTGGGCATGCACCTATATGACATTGGGCTATAAGAAGAGGCTTACATGACACTGGGCTTCAGCAGACTCTGAAGACAAAGTACATTGCATAAGAAAGTGTCCAAATACACATAGCCCCTACTCCTTCTACACTACCAGGTCTACATCAATGGCCTCATAGGAATTTCCCTACAACCAATTGACTAAGAAAGAAAAAACACAGACTTCGTTTAAAGATGACACTACACAATATGCCTCTCCACCAAAAAGTGAACAGTGAGAGCATGATAGCTATTTTCTGGGACATTCCTGAAGAAGAGTAGTAAAGGGAATCCTGCCAGTGAGTGGAACTTTGAGAAGTACACCTGATTGTTCCTGTTACCTCGAAGCTGAAATGGCCAGATGTAAGAGCCTGTATTGATTCACAGATAGTGGCCAATGGTTTGGTGGATGCTCAAAAAAGTAGAACGAACACAATTGTGAAATTGATGACAAGCAACTCTAGGGAAGAGGTATGTGGAAAGACTTTTCTAAATGGGCAAATTATATAAATATATTTCTATCTCAAATGATGACTTTAGCAGATGATTTTTAATAATCTAGGACAGTATGACTCAGTCTGTGAATACCAGTCAACCTCTTTCCCCAGCCAGTCCTGTCATTGCTCGTTAGGCTTATGAAAAAGGTGATCATGATGGCATGAATGGAGGTTTTGCATAGGCTCAACAACCTGGACTTCAAGTTACCAAACCTGAAGTCTATACTACCAAACCAAAACTGTCTATAGCTCTGCTGATTCCCCAACCTGCCAGCAGTGGAGAATGACAATGGATGCCTGATATGGTTCCACTTCCTGAGGTGATCAGCCAGCGACCTAGTTGCAAGGTGACTAGACAGATCTCTTTCTATCAGGGGAAAAGCAACACTTTGTTTGCTGGAATAGATACTTCAAATATGGCCTTATGCCAAAAGTACCATCCATGGGCTTAGTGAATGCTTTATCTACCATCATAGTGTTCTACATATTATTGTTTCTAATCAAGTGATTTGATTCACATCATATGGTATGGGCCCATTAATATGGAATTCACTGGTCTTACCATGTTCTATCCTCTTGATGTATCTATCTGTATTTATTAAGGATGAACTGGCATTTTGAAGTCTTACTTATAGCACTTGGTAACAATACCTTGCACAACTGAAACACTGTCCTGAAGGTTAATCTATATCAGCATCCACTATAGGGTACGATGTCTTCTACAAAATAATTAGTTCAGGAATCAAAGTGGGCAGATAGGAGTGGCTCCTCTCACTATTTTCCCTAGTAATCTAATATAAACATTTTTTTGCTTACTGTTCTTTTGATCTTAGACTCTGTTGGCCTAAAGGTCTTAATTTCAAAAGAAAAGAAAACTTCCGTCAAGAATTAGGTATCACCATGAATCACAACAATGAGTCTATTGAACTGGAAGTTGAAACTCTCATCTAGCCACTTTTAGCTTCCCATGCATCTGAATTAAGAGGAAAAAAAATGGGGTTAGTATACAGGCCGAGATCATTGATTCTGATTAACAATATAAAATTTGATTTCGACTACACAGTGAAGGTAAGAAAAAGTATGTTTGGAATAGAGCAGATCCCATACAGTATCTCTTAGTAGTCCTAACATGTAATGTGATAAAAGTCAATGGAAAATACAACAACTGATTTCAGAAAGGACTGCTATTATTCCAGATCCTTTAGGAATTAAGGTTTGGGTCACTCCACTTGGACAAGTACCACAACTAGCGTAAGTACTTGCTCAGGGCAAAAGGAATACAGACAAGTGATGGGAGAAGGTATTATGACCATGTTGCCAGCTGCAGATATGAGCACTGAAGAATTGTAATAGTTACAGGTATTTCTTGTTTGTTATGAGTTTGTGTCTGAGACACACACACACATACACACACACACACACTAAATTTTTTATCTCTTCCTTATACCCTTACCATCTAAGATAAGATTAATAATAAATTTATATAGCAGTATTTGATTTACAGGATATTAAAGAAGAGTGAACATCACCTAAGAACCTTGTATCCTCTTCTGGGAAAAGGGTTAGAATGTTTGCCATTGCATGTACAGTTGTCCCTTGAACAACAAGGTTTGAACCGTGTGGGTTCACTTAGTATATGCAGACTTTTTTTAAATAAATACAGTGGGCCCTTCATTATAAGTTTCTCATCTGTAACCAAATGCAGATTAAAAATGCAGTTATTTATGGTATACAAAACTTTTCCTATCCCTGAGTTCTTCAGAGCCAACTATGGGACTTGATTATGGGTGGGTTTTGATATCTGCAGGCAATCCTGGACCTAATGTCCCATGTACACGAAGGAATGACTATAGTTATATCGTGTTAAATGAAAGTCTGACTTTGTTACTGCCTTTAGTTGGAGATTAGATATGGCTTAAGAAGATATATATGAGGGTCATATTTTTATATGTTCACTCATATTTCTAAAAGACATATTTCTGAGTGAAACAAAAGTTTTAAAACTGTATAACTATTAGTTTATATTACAAAATTATACAACTAAATATAGCCACAGTAACATAATAGAATTTACTCTCACAGTCTCAAAATGTCTAGATTTTAAATATGGCTAATTAGTGTTAAATTTACAATAATAACTAATATTAAACATTTCCTTAATTTGCACCTCTTCACAAAAGAGAGTTTCTCTATGTACAGCACTTTATAATACTGGTGGTAGTTAATTCCTTCAGCCCACTGAAGCTATCATTTCACTGATCTCCATTCTTTCGGTTTTTCAGCTAACTTCCCTGCCTTTGAAGCTAATTTGTCTTTTTTGCTATTGTTCATGACTACTTTTCAAAACTTCTCTTACTTTTGGTATGTTCTCTTTTTTCAAAATGATAAAGTCCATCTTTTAACCTGTTGTATTATGTTAAATATTATACTAATAGTGTTTATTATATATATACACATATATAATGCATACACACACACACACCACACACACATATATACTGATATATATAATATATATGAACTCTCTCCAATCCACATTTTATAAACGAAGAATTTGAGTTTTAACGATGTGGTTGCTTGTCCAAGGACACAAAGCTGGTAAGTTGCAGCCTGGATTCAAACCTAGATGGCCCTATCTCCAGAATCACTGATTTTAAATCACAACTTGACATTGGCTTAATTTTTTTGTTGTTGTTGCCTTTCAAGTTATCCACTATCTTTCACTGCCTATTGTAAACACATTCAGAAACACTATCTTTCATCACTTTTGAAAAATTCTGTCAACCCCAAATATTACTTCAAACCAAATTTTGCTTTCCTTTCCTTCTAGAAATATGGTTAAATTTATTTTAGAATTTCTTATTATGTCACACATGTTAACATCTAGTTTTATGTTTTCCATCTTTCTTCCTCTCAGCACTGCTTTCTGAATAACCCTTTCTGTCATATTCACTTCATTAATCCTTTCTCCAGCTGTGTCTAATCTGTTATTAAACCCCTTTATCGAAGCGTAAGTTACATTTGTTCTATTCTGCTCTTATAGATCACTTTTTTAAATTCCACTGAGTAACTTCTTTGGTTTTATGATTATTGCAGGTATTTTCAAGCTAGTCTTTAATTTCTTCTAACTTATTAAACAGCTTCAGAATGTCTGGAATTTAAATATAACTAATTAGTAACAGCATTCATTATTCTAGATATGCATAAATGACTCATAACTGGGAATTTTTATTGCCGTAAAATATTTGAAGGTTGATATCTAATGATTAACACCTCAGAACCCAATCCCTTTACATGCTTATGTCTGATTCTTTCATGTTCAATGCCCTAGAAAATATTCTTACAGGAATTTTTTAAATTTTATAAGGAATAATCTTTTCCCCAGAGAAGGTTTTATTTGCTTCTGCCAGGAACGTGAAAACACTAATATGCTGTGATCACTTTATACTAGAATTGTAGCTTGAAGGCTTTTGCCTAGCACCCGTCAACTATTTTTGTCATCTTCTAGATTTTGGATTTGCAGTAGGACAGTTCATTTTGATTTCCCTCTTTCCCTAATGGTGTATTTCTTTCTAGCCCAAAATGTATGTGCAGAGCGTGTGTGTGTGTGTGTGTGTGTGTGTGTGTGTGTGTGTGTGTGCCTGAGTAGGCTTTCAGCTATAGGAAATCCTTGAAATCTGTGCTCTTTCTCTTATAAAGTTGGAGCAAATTCTCTCTTACAGAAGATTCAATAGTAAGCTTAAATTGTATATGCTTTTAAAAAACAATTGCCTGATATTTTCTTACTGTTTTGCAATTAATGTAGTTAAGCTTTAAAACTTATTTTGTTTAACATTTTCATAGATTTCTTTAGAAATATTATAATAGGCCAGGCACGGTGGCTCAAGCCTGTAATCCCAGCACTTTGGGAGGCCGAGACGGGCGGATCACGAGGTCAAGAGATCGAGACCATCCTGGCTAACACTGTGAAACCCCGTCTCTACTAAAAAATACAAAAAACTAGCCGGGCGAGGTGGTGGGCACCTGTAGTCCCAGCTACTCCGGAGGCTGAGGCAGGAGAATGGCGTGAACCTGGAAGGCGGAGCTTGCCGTGAGCTGAGATCCGGGCCACTGCACTCCAGCCTGGGCGACAGACCGAGACTCCGTCTCAAAAAAAAAAAACAAACCAAACAAACAAACAACAAACAAACAAACAAAAAAAAAAAAAAGGAAAGAAATATTATAGTAATTAAATTATAAATGGCAAATTTTGTATAGCCAAATAACCAGATTAGAATAGACAAACCAGTCATTTTGGGTAATTGGACAGTCAAAAAATGATTCTATTATTTCTTAATTCACATAATGTAGATAAATGGGTGTCATCTTACTATATCTTCAACAACAAAATTATTGTTTATTTTTGTGTGAAAGTTTAATATTCAGAGAAGATTGCATACTAGTTGAGCACATGCCAAATTAAGCAAAGAAAATAATTGGTTAATATAGGGAATTAATTTACTTAGTAATAAGTTTTGGAAGAATGGATGAGGAGGACAATTTCTGGATTGTTATATATTAACTGATTTTGTCACCTACGTATTTGTTCAGTATTTCAACTTAATCTATCTAGATCAGTATCATCTGACACTGTGAAAAATTGAATTTTTAAGAAAATCCTGGACATGGGTGGTGCAGTTGCTCCCACTTGTAACCCCACACTTTGGAGTCCAGAAGGGTAGGATTTCTTGAGCTTAGGGGTTCGAAACTAGGCCTGGGCAACATGTGCAATACGTCTCTATGAAAAATGCAAAGATTAGCTGAGTGTGCTGGCACGCTCCTGTATCTAAGCTACTTGAGGGCTGAGGCCGGAATTTCGCTCAAGCCCTAGTGAGGTCCAGACTTCAGTTGAGGCTGACGTCACACCGACTGCACTCCAGCCAGGTGTGACAAACGTGAAGACCCTGTCTCCAAATAAATAATAAATAATAAATTAATAAATAAATAAATAATAAATAAAAAGAAAAGAAAAAAGAAAGAAAGAAAAAAAGAAATCCTACTTATTATTTAAAAGTTGCATGGCATGGTGGCTGGCACCTGTAGTCCCAGCTACCGGGGAGGCGGAGCTTGCAGTGAGCGGAGATCAAGCCGCTGCACTCCAGCCTGGGCGACAGAGCAAGACTCCGTCTCAAAAATCAATCAAACAAACAAACAAACAAAAACTTTACATGGTTATTCAGCCTCTTATACAATTGCACCATCGTTTTGTCTTAAAGCAAACCTAAAAATGTGATACCTTCTAAAGAACAGCCATTATATGTGAACATTAATTAGCTAATAGTGCATACTTTACCATTATCTAATAAAAATTATATATGCTTGTTCTATATGTGGAATTGACTTGCTAGGTAACATCCAATAAAATCATTATTTATTTCCAAAGGTGATATTTACACGTGTATGTATAGATATATATAATACACAATTTATATTTCCAGACTAAGTTTTTCTACTTAATCTATATATCTAGTTAATCTAGTATATGACAACTTCACGATGAACATATCTTATTTTGATGACCAATGGTCACGTTGTTTTGCCATTTTAAAACTAGTTTATTATTTTATACCTATCAATGAATACTTGTTTCTCATTCATGTCAAATAAGCTCATGCTTAAAAATGCATATGAAGTTGAAAACAACTTAGGAAAGTAAAATACCCCAAAAAATCCATTTAAAGTGTTTATCCTAATTAGTAAAACAGAGAGGTGACTTTAAAATTAAAATTAAAGTTTTAGTTGTTGCCTTGGTTCTTGAGAAATATGTCATATGTGATATAGCCCATTGGGTTGTATACTGTGTATTATCTTGTGCTAAGTCACAACAGGAGATTAAGTTCTTTAAAAATTAGTATATGAAGATAAATTAATTTAGACATAAACTCATTCTAAAATTTTCTAATTAGGAACTTATTGATTATTACAATACATATAGATAAAATATATTTTATCTGGAATTCTTAAAAGAATGGATAATATATTGATTTGCTTTAAAATATTAGAAAAATCTTAATAGGCTTTGCCTGCAAGCAATGAAATTGTATTACAGACATCTCAAGTATCAGCAGTTTTTTTCTTTGTTGCTGTTTTTTGTTCGTTTTGGTTTGGATTTTTTGAGAAAGTGTCTCCATAGGTTACCCGTTGCCCAGACTGGAGTGCAGTGATGTGATCACAGCTCAGTGTAACCTCAAATTCCTGGGCTTAAGTGATCCTCCCACCTCCGAAGCAGCTGGGACCACAGATGTGCACCACTGCACCTGACTAATTTTTAAAACTTTTTGTAGAGTTTGGATCTCACCATGTTTCCCAGGCTGGTCTCAATTTCTTGGGTTAAAGCAATTCTCCCACTTTTGCCTCCCAGAGTGCTGGGATTACAGGAGTGAGTCACCAGACCCAGCCATAGCAGTTCTTTTTAAGAATGTATGTGACAACTGGTAATGTGGGTAACTTGTAAGAAGTCAATAATAGGAAATATGACACAGTTAGTCACAGGAACTGGTACTGCTCTTTACACTATAGAAACAGTATTTATGTATGTATGTCTTTGTATGTACATGTGTACATACAAATATGTGTACATATTTATAATATGTGTACACATATATATTATAAAATGAGTATGATAAAATGAGTATGTACGTGTGTGTGTATATATATGTGTGTGTGTGTATATATATTCATAAAACAGATGAAAGAGAATGACAGAGAGAGAGAGAGAGAGAGAGAGAGAGAGAGAGAGAGATGACTATTAGCCAAATACTTGAAATTACTAGGACAAAGGCATGGATAAACTAGAACTCCTGCTTTCATGGAGCTTTACAATCAGCTGTTATATAAATTATATAGGGTGTGTAGAATTGATATGAATTATGTCAGTGATAAACATCTGAAAAATAAGGAAAGATAAGTGTTTACAGCACAATGGTGTGGAGGTGATTGTGCTGGTATGCTGGTATTCTGGGTAATCACAGGATTTTCTTAAGAAGATATCTAAGTAGAAATTTGAAAGGAGTAAGGGAGAAAGGCAAGAATGTATCTGGCTGCTAGTCGTTCAGGTGAAGAAGAGACCAAATTCCAAACCTGTGAGCTAGCTTGATGTGGTTGAGAATTACAAGGGGTTTAGTGCTGTCAGCAGTAAAACACATTGAAGCTACAGAAGATGGGGTGGGAAAGGCATTTAGAGCCAGGTTTTGTGGAAATTTTAGGGCCATGTAAGGACATTGGATATAGCCCAGGTAGGCAGAAAGGGTATTTAAAGATTTCAGCTGAGAATCTCTGGCTGATATGCAGAGAAGATAGAAAATACCAGGAGGTCTTTCATAGATAGTGAGTTGAAATTAAATGATAGGCATGCAGGTGAGAAAAAAAATGATGAGTTTCCAAATAATTTATGCTCGCTGATTACTTGAATCTGATGTTCAAAAGAAAATTTTCTCTTGCTCTTTCTCCCCCTTTTACCTCCCTCTCTATCATCCTACTTCCTTTCTTTCCTTTCTTCTTTCCTTCCTGACACCATTTCCATAATGTCAACTTTTTCATTCCTATCAACTCATCAAAGACTCTTAAGCTAGCCAAGGTTCAAAGTGCAAAAGATAATGCTACCTATAATATATGAAAAAAAAAAAAAAAGGAAATGTTATTATCAGCATGTTGTTTTGTAAGTTCCTTTCTCTACATTATCCTATTCCATTTGACACTCACGAATATCTTTGTTATGTACATGAGTACGTGTGAAATTATTCACTTAATCTTGCAGTACATAGTATGCAGAACACTTAGAGGAGAGGTAATTTATGAAGAAAACATTTTGATATTTCAAAGACTGAGCTATTATAATAGATTCAGGGAAAGTCTCAACTTCTATTAGTCCCCACACAATATCATAATAGCTATTTTGAAAACAATGTATCATTTAAATGAACAAAAACCTAGAATAATTCAACAACATCTAAGTCAAGATACCGATTGCTCTCAAACTTTGACTCTGAGATAGATGACTTAGTATCTATCTTAGAGTGAAAGTTTAAAACATAAGCACAAATGTTTTATGACTGACATTACAATAAACACAAACTCATGTGCAAACTAAACATACCGTCTTCTTGGGTTCATAATTTCATTTATAATGGGGTCTGGAGTTTGGCAGCCAAGTTACTACTTTTTCAGTAGTTGATATTTACTATAGTGATTTCACATTGGGCTTAGATCCAAAGGTTGCTTTGACAGATTTACATAGGGGAGTATTGCTGTGCTTTTCCTGTTGTCTTTTGTTTTTTCATCTGCTTATTGAAGACAGCTTAGAACCACTAAATTTGGCAGTACAACATGTGAGGGATAAAATTATTTATTAATAATTGAAAGACATTACGAAACATATGCATTCTCTGAATACTTCTAACAATACCAGTTATTCTATCCTTAAGTATTATAACAATGTTTGAAGATCTTTTAAATGTACTTGTACGAGTTGTAAATGAAAAAAAAAAAGTCTTTGAAATTGCATAACTCTTAACGTCTAAAATCTTTCCAAAATCTCCACGCTTGTCTCCATCTCTATTGCAATGCACCTCACCTGAGCCTGCACCATTGACATAAAGTAACAGCTAGTTGTGCTTTCTGTTTTGTTTTGTTTTTTTTTTCACGGAGTCTTGCTTTGTCACCCAGGCTAGAGTGCAGCAGTGCCATCTCAGCTCACTGCAACCTCCACCTCCTGGGTTCAAGCAATTCTCCTGCCTCAGCCTCCTGAGTAGCTGGGATTACAAGCGTGCACCAGCATGCCCAGCTAATTTTTGTATTTTTAGTAGAGATGGGTGTGTCACCCTGTTGGTCAGGCTAGTCTCAAACTCCTGGCCTTATGATCCACCCACCTTGGCCTCTCAAAGTGCTGGGATTACAGGCGTGACCCACCTAGCCTGGATGGTTTGCTTTGACCCCCAAAGCGACACATGACACCTTACTCCCACTCCCTTACTCCCCTGCCCTGGTTTCCATTTTTTCTTGAGAAGACGCAGTAATCTTTTAATCGGGTCAGGGAACTGCTAGCTTCATATTCTAAATGAATACCCAGGGTTCCAATCCAACTTTCTTAATCTGTTGTGTGCAATATTATTTGAGGACCCCTCTCTTTCCCTCTCCAATGTATTTCTTTTTCTTTTTGTTTATTAGAGTTCCAGCTAGATATCTATAGATGCCAAACTGTTTGTTACTTCTCTCAAGTCAATGCACCAGGTGCTACCTCAGCCTGAATGGTTATCATCCAGATATTCCCACCTGTTTTTCTCATTCTAAAGTGTCAGCTGCCACCTCCTCAGGGAAAACTTTCTAGATTATCCAATCATAAATCATAACCAGTCATGTCATACCAAATCAACTTTTTCACGGTTACCTGCTATGCTCACGTTGATTTATTAATTTTACTATCTATAACCAGAACAAAACTTTATGAAAGTAATACATTTGCTAGATTTCAAGTTTCATTTTGCTTTTGTTTCTCCATTACTAAATCTGCAGTTTTAAGAATGGTATCTGGTATTTAATGGGTGAAGAGTACAGGCCAGTTATGTTGTGCTTGTTCGATCATTTCATGAGGTTAGATTCAAGACATGGACATTTGGTAGGAATAACACAGAAGTGATGTTTTCCTTTTAAAATGTATATTCAGGTGGTCACATGAGATTAATTTGTTTTTTGTTAATGATGCGAACTTTGATCACCTCGTTAATGTGGAATCTACAAGATTTATCCATTGTAAAGCTATCACATTTCCCTATGTATTTAAAAAGTTTCTTACAGGGGTATATTTTGATTATCTCAATATCCTAACACTCCTCAAATTTTTTACCCAAAAATTTTAGCATCAATTGATTATTTCTATTTTTATGATTACAAAATTGTTATCTAGCTAAATTATCCCACTAAATTTATTCGTTTTGTTAAGGTAGGATCAACCATTTTTCCTTATCATATTTTTTCTTTTGTCATCCGGTGTCTTTCATTTGTTATCTAGTATCTTCTGGAGAAATAATTCTTATGATTCTTCCAGTATTTATGTTACTGTAGCATCTATCCATAACTTTGATAGTGGCAAAATGATGGTTCCTAATTTAATGACTTTTTTAAAATGTGTTTGGTGAAATTCTAATGTAATTTTTTCTTCTTTTCTGCTTATTTAATTATTTATTTATAACAATGCAGACTTTTGGATTCTTTCTAAAGAGATGATTTGTCTTTTAATGTTCTTATTTATTTTGTTGCTCACATTGCTTCAGATTTTGATGGTAGAGCTCCTTCAAACTGGCCTTTGTGTTTTATTGACATTTTTCAGTCATTGCTTGAGTACTTCCTTACTTTCAGGTTTCTGCTAGAAAAGCGAGAGATTTATCTGTGTCCCAACTGTGCTACTTCCTGTTTGGGTGCCATTCCTTTTATGAACTTTCCAGGGACGAAGCCACAGAGTTGATGTACATATTTGTATATGTACATGTATATAGATGTGTATACACATCTCCTTCTGCATATGTACAGATATACATATATTTATGTACATGAATGCATATATATATATGTGTATTTATCTCTCCATATCTTAAAATCATAAGGTGAACTCAAGCAGAGTTTTTAAATTCCATTTCAACACAACAGTTTATTCTTTTTTCTCTTTCCATATTTTTGTCAGCATAAAAAATGAATATGAATCTCTAAGTAAACATGTTTTCTTTGGGAATAATATACAAGAAACAGGATTGTTATTTGGGATATACATACAGAGCAAGTGGCCTCCAGTGTGTCTGGAGAACAAAAGGAAAAGAGGTTTTAGAGGACCCAGAGCAAGATGACCAAATAGGAACACCTCCAGTCTCTAGTTCCCAGCGCAAGCAACATAGAAGACGAGTGATTTCTGCATTTTCAACTGAGGTACCGGATTCATCTCACTGGGGAGTGCCAGACAATCAGTGCTGGTCAGCTGGTGCAGCCTGACCAGCGAGAGCTGAAGCGGGGTGAGGCACTGCCTCACCTGGGAAGTGCAAGGTGGAAGGGAATCCCTTTTCCTAGCCAGGGGAACTGAGACAAAAAACACCTGGAAAATCGGGTAACTTCCACCCTAATACTGCGCTTTACCAAGGGTCTTAGCAAACAGCACACCAGGAGATTATATCCCACACATGGCCGGGAGGGTCCCATGCCCACGGAGACTCCCTCATTGCTAGCACTGCAGTCTGCGATCTAACTGCGAGGCAGCAGCCAAGCTGGGGGAGGGGCGCCTGCCTTTGCTGAGGCTTAAGTAGGTAAACAAAGCCACCTGGAAACTCGAACTGGGTGGAGCCCACAGCAGCTCAAGGAGGCCTGCCAGTCTCTGTAGACTCCACCTCTGGAGACAGGGCAAAGCTAAACAAAAAGCAACAGAAACTTCTTCAGATGCAAATGACCCTGTCTGACAGCTTTGAAGAGAGCAGTGGATCTCCCAACACAGACATTGAGATCTGAGAACTGAGGTTGAGATCTGAGAATGGACAGACTGCCTGCTCAAGTGGGTCCCTGAACCCTGAGTAGCCTAACTGGGAGACATCCCCCACTAGGTGCAGACCGACATCCCACACCTCACACGGTGGGGTACACCCCTGAGACGAAGCTTCCAGAGCAAGAATCAAACAGGAACACTTGCTGTTCAGCAATATAGTATCTTCTGCAGCCTCTGCT
>NW_016806351.1:192413-194766 GCF_001698545.2 Rhinopithecus bieti
AAAGACACATGCACATGTATATTTATTGCGGCACTATTCACAATAGCAGACTTGGAATCAACCCAAATGTCCATTAGTGACAGACTGGATTAAGAAAATGTGACACATATACACCATGGAATACTCTGCAGTCATAAAAAAGGATGAGTTTGTGTCCTTTGTAGGGACATGGATGCAGCTGGAAACCATCGTTCTCAGCAAACTATCGCAAGAACAGAAAACAAAACACCGCATGTTCTCACTCATAGTTGGGAATTGAACAATGAGATCACTTGGACTCGGGAAGGGGAACATCACACACCGGGGCCTATTATGGGGAGCGGGGAGTGGGGAGGGATTGCATTGGGAGTTATACCTGATGTAAATGACGAGTTGATGGGTGCTGACGAGTTGATAGGTACAGCACACCAACATGGCACAGGTATACATATGTAACAAACCTGTACGTTGTGCACATGTACCCTAGAACTTACAGTTTAATAATAATAATAATAAAAAGAAAAAAAAAAAGAGGTTTTATTGGGGAAAGAGGAGTGACTTTGAAGGACAGTTGCCAAAAAAGTTTATTGGCACTGTCTGCATCTAACAATATTGGACGAGCTCTGACTGGTGACTGTCAGTAGGTGAAACTTGTTCTAGGTAGAATTTGTAATCTTGGAATTAGGATTAGGCCCTTGCAGTTTTGGATTGGGCTTGAGAGACAGTGTGTCAGGCAGCTGTCCTTGTATAAGTGGCTGGCTGTCCTGCTGCTGCTAGCTGTCCTTGTGTGACTCATACAGTAAGCTGTGGTGTGAAAAAAAAAAAAAATTGATAGTTTTTGTTACCAGGCAAATCATATATTAGAGCATTCCCTTTATAGCCTTTCCAGGCTCCGTTTTGTCACGTTTTGACACAAGTGACTCCATTTTGAATCTGGACGACTTTCACATTTGTAAACCATTTTCTGACAGTGGAAACTTTGCTTCTGTCGTCCACAACATATTTATTAATGTGCTAAGGTCTAAAATGCACAAAAATTAATTCAGAATTGTCAATCTATGCCTTTGCAAAAAATAAGACTTCTAACCATGGTTCAATATTTGTGTAAAGATTATTTGTTCTCTATCCTTGATCCATAGCTTCCAAAAACTGTGTGCATGAGTTAACTGATACAGTTCCCTAGTTATCACTTATTTGAAGGAGGTTCTTCTTATAATAGATATTAATGAATGGTTCATTGATGTAAAACATCCTAATCTATTGGTATTTAAAACTTTGTCTATAGCCTCGATAAAGGAAAGACAGTTTTACTGGATAAAAAACCTAGGTTAAAATGTTCTTGCTGGCCAGGCACAGTGGCTCATGCCTATAATCCCGGCACTTTGGGAAGCCGAGGCAGGCAGAACACAAGGCCAGGAGTTCAAGACCAGCCTGGTCAATATGGTATAACCTTGTCTCTACTAAAAATACAAAAAATAGCTGGGTGTGTTGGCATGCACCTGTAGTCCCAGCTACCCAGGAGACTGATGCAGGAGAATCACTTGAACCTAGGAGGTCAAGGTTGCAGTGAGCCGAGATTGCACCATTGCACCTTAGCCTAGGTGACAGAGTGAGATTCATATAAAAAAAATAAAAAATAAATAAAAAAAAAAACAGTTATTGCTGTAGCCCTGTTTTATTTGCTTTGTGTGTTGTTTTTGAGAATCCTGATGCTAACCTAATTCTAATGCATGTGTAAATCATTTCATCTTTCTTCCTGGAGGCACTGTATATTTATTCCTTCTTAATAATTAATTGTTTTCTTAGAATGTATCATGCAGTTGATCATTGCAAGTCAATTTTTACTAGTTCCCTTTAGAACAAATATGTATGCATTTGAATCTGTAAGAATATATATAGGTAGATTCAAATATTATAGTATGTTCAGAAAGTGCTATGGTTTTATTTTATTCTTCAGAAAGTACAATGATATATAAATAACTTTGCCTTTCATTTCAATCGATTACTCTCTATCTCTTTTTATTTCTGTGTTATATTCTCATTATATCTTAGTTGTTTTCCTCATTTCCTTCCATTTCTCTCATTATGTTTTTAATCACATCTATTATTCCTCTAGCAGATTTTATTTAGTCTTTATGACGATTTTTTTTTTATCTTTTGTTTCTTTTCTTTCTTTTTCATTTATTTTCTAATTTCTAATTTGTTCTTCTAATTTTATTTATCCATTTTTGTCCATTCTGGTTTTACCTTTTAAATATTTAATTTAGCCTTTTTGAATTTTTTAAAAACATCTCAAATACTTGTTTCAGGGAATTTAAGTTTGAAGAGTTATTACAACTTTCCTTTCCTTTAGCAATTTTTTTTTTTTTTTTTT
>NW_016806351.1:196895-207910 GCF_001698545.2 Rhinopithecus bieti
GTTTGTTCTATAGGTAAACTCATGTCACAGGGGTTTGTTGCACAGATTATTTCATCACCCAGGTACTAAGCCTAGTACTCAATAGTTATTTTCCTGATCCTCTCCCTCTTCCCACTCTCCACCCTCAAGTAGGCCCCAGTGTCTGTTGTTCCCCATTTTGTGTCCATGAGTTCTCATCATTTAGCTCCCACTTAAGTGAGAACATGCGGTATTCGGTTTTCCGTTCCTGTGTTGGTTTGGTAAGGATAATGGCCTCCACCTCCATCCATGTTCCCTCAAAATACATGATCTCATTGTTTTATGGCTGCATAGCATTCCATGGTGTATATGGACCACATTTTCTTTATCCAGTCTGTCATGATGGGCATGTTCAAAGACAAGGTTGATTCCATGTCTTTGCTATTGTGAATAGTGCTGCAGTGAACATTCACGTACCCAGCGCAAAGATTTCTTATCGTTGGAGAAGGACCTTAAACTTTAACTGCCATCTCTACACCTATCTAGTCATCTAAAGCATGGTTCAAGTTAACCAGTTTTTCCTGTTTTCCCTAAGCGAAAGATGTTTAGGGTACTTGCTTGCTTAAAATAATTCCTACTGTCTCTTGATTTGGGCTCTGAGATTCTATATTCCTATATGAGTGATTAACTTAAATAATTTTATTACTTATTTCCAATTTTTAGCTTATTTTTTCCTCAATGTGAAAAAATGTAAGTCAGTTGACCATAATGCTAGATATGGGAATCCCAGCATCCCTTAAAGTGATTTTGTGAATCTGGTAGTGATTTTAATAAGTAATATTTTCTGTTGGACTGCATATGAATTTTCTTTTATTTATTTTGATATGTCTTAGACTTCTATATAGAAACAGTGCTTGCAAATGGACAAAGTGTATGGCTATTCTTAATCTTGGATAATACATTCTCAAAATCTAGTAAGCATTTAACTGTGCTTTATGGGGTTTAGGAATTTATTTTTCCACTTGTTTGTGTACTATTTAATGCAAGATAAAACATGTTCATCCTATATGCATTGATACCTTTATTTTACAATGGAAATAGAATGTACATGAATTTTAAGAGTTTGATGGGCTTCTATTATAAATCAATCAATCTGTATAGCAATTAGGTATGTATACAATCTGGCTTCTTGTCTCTATGGGAGGAGAGGTAGTCAATGGGAGCCTACATAAAAACACATACCATGTTGAACAACTAGTTCAGGATTTGTTTCATTTTAGATAGCCAAATACGTTGCTGTTGTTGTTTATTTTAAAGTTTGGCTGTACAGTTATTATTACAAATAGGTTGATATTATAAATAATTTTTATGTTTTACAGTGAGTTTTCTTGTTTTTGTTTTCTTCATTGTAACTTCAGTGGGAAAGTGTTAAAGACTAAATCATATGCCCATTGCTAAGTTATATTAGAAGTTGCAATTATATATTTCCATAATTGATAAAGTTATCACTCTTCTATTTGTTTCTCCATTGAAAATGACATGTTTTGCAATAGAAATTATTACAAAAGAATCCAGGAAACAACTTATAAATCTCTCTCGTTTTCTTTTCTTTAATCTTCCACTGTCTTGCTTAGTTCCCTAGCTTTTCTCTTTCATTTTTTTTTCCTGCCCTAAATTTCGACACATTTATTGTATTCTAATATTTGATGCTTGGGAAGTATTTTTTAAAAATATGATCAAAATAAGCACATTTTATCATTTAGAACATTTCAAGGATGAGGGATGAGAATAAACTCAAAAGACACTTATCTAAATAAGTGTTGTATTAAAGCCAGTTTCAATGTTCTCTTGCCCTTCCACACAAGGGGCATTAATCACAGACCTCTGATGAATCAGAATCCCATTTGATCTGCAAGATATTAGCAAAGGCATAAGGGTAAGAGTGCATTTGAACAAACATGTAGTTGTCAAGCGTTCATTCTGGTGATTACAACAGATTGGCATGAGATTCATTGAGATTCTGCTCTGCTTGCTTTTTGTAAATGTAAAATACTTTGGGTTGTAGCAAATGTCTGTTGCATATATAAACTGATAGATGAGGGCAGGAGGTTATTGACAGGTGAGTATAGTTATTCTGTGGCCTCTTAGAAGTAAATATTGTATTATAAAGATGATGCTTGGAGTAGTCTAGTCACGTTTATTTCAAAGGTGATATATTTATGGTTAAAACTAGTTTAATTAACTGAGATCATGGAAAGAATAATAATCAAAATTACTTAAGCAACATAATAAATTAAAGTATCATTATTGGAGTGATTGCTATCTGTACACCTGGAATCTTCTAACATAATTAGATGATCCTTGTACTCAAATGTGAAATTATCCTATAGATGGGAAAATGTGATAAGATATATTTACGTTGCCCCAAATTTCTTATTGGAAATTATCTTCTATTTTTTCTTCTTTGTCCTTTGTCTTTCTCTTAAAATATTGTAAACAATCAAAACTAAACAACAACAGCAACAACAACAACAACAAACAACAAAAAACAAAATTCACCTTTCAGAAATGCATTATCTATATACTGGTTTTATGTGTGTAGTTGTTATTGTTTTTATCATTTGCTTCCATAGGCCCCATACAACTCAAATCCCTGTGATACAGGAACTTTACTCCCAAACCACTTTCCCTTTCTTTGCTCATGGTACCATATTTTATTCTTATTACTTCAATTCATTTGGCATACTCACTACCACATATATGTATTTTTTTGATGAAAGAGTAGAACTTTATTCATTATTTATTCTAAGAAACATTTATGAAATACCTACTATGTTTCAGATATTTAATTTAATCTAATACAAGTTAGATGTAGAGTTAGATATAGGAAAGCTAAAATGCATCCACTTACAAACACCGAACAATGAACACTTTCCCTAGAAGAGAGAAGCATATTGTCTCTTCCCTCTGTCTCAACTGGGTTCAGTTGAATAAGCCCATTTTATATTTCTTCCATGTTGCTATTTGTATTATCAAGGCCAGACATTGGTTTCTTATCCAAATCCTCTTTAGAGGCCAATTACCCATATTCCCTGGTGAAGGGGTTGACCAAGTAGCACCGGATTTTTGTAGATTATCTTATTATCCTAACCACAAATGATTGTTCCATTGCTAAGACATACCACCAAGGAAGGACCAAATATGAAACACATTATTTCTCCTGTAAATTTGGTTTGAACGTGGAAACTAAGTCCATTCAATATCACTGGGGATTTGAGCTTTAATATTAGAGAGGCTGTGTTTGCTTGTATTAGTTCATATGCAATCCAAAATGACAGCCTTCAAGAAATGGAAAATAAATATTGAAAGAATCATGAATCATAAGAAAATGGAAATGGAAACCGTGATTATATGAACATATTCTAGTTTTGTGAAATCTAATTCCTTATCCTTTTTAAGAGAAATTTTAGCACATTTCTATTTCAAGAAGCAGTTCAAAATTCACTCAGTAAAACCTTGTCATGGCTATACTTACTAACACTTCATCTTGTACTTTCTGTTTAGATTTTTTACCACTTAAAAAGATAATTATTATTATATTTTATTTTCTTTGCACAGATGTTTCAGTGTTGTTGTTTTAAATGAAATGTATTTACTTTTTTTCCTTTGAATGTAAGTTTCACAAGAACAAGATTCTCTCATTTGCTATTTAATTCTATCACTATAGAATAGCATTCCTTACATACGTGCGCGCACACACACACACACACACACACACACACACACACATATAATAAAGGATTGGCCAAACATGAGTGTTTTAAAGAGAAAATGAGAAAGCTTTCCTTTAGGGCTGCTGCTTGCAAATATGTTGCCATATCTAAGGGTTTGTTTGAAAGCACTATTTAAAATTTAATCTGTTACCTTGCTAAGAAGGAAGTATTTTTACTCCTAACCATATGCCTAAAACACATCAAAAGATGCAGCCTCATAGAAAAGAAGCATCTATTTCACCCAAAGGTATTAAAAATATCTTAAGCCATATGTGAAGAGCACAGTTTGTGGTTAACTATGTATTTTTCTTGCTGATGATAGTATGCATCTTCCTAGGACATGACTCCTTTCGCAAGAGACACTTAAATTGAGATTACAGAATCACAAATGTGCAGGTAGTACTTAGTGAGAGAAAAACTGACTGATATTTTTCACATTTCTCTCTAAAGAGGCATCCCCACAATGGAACAGGACAAGCATATAATAGAATAGCACATCAGGTGAGTCACTAGCATGAATGCTATTTTGCATTCTGAAATCTCATTTTGACTTGACTGTCCTTACAGTTTGTTAGATTAACTATAATAAAGCCCCAAAATGGCATATGTCACCTTTGATGCATGCTGCATTTTACATAATATAAAAATAACTTATGATCCTATAAGGTAATAGATAGCTCAGTAGAAGAAATTATGATATGCATGAAGCTCCTGAAATGAAGTTGTCTATCCTCCTGCTATGAAGTGTTGAGTCAGACATCCACTTCTCAAATAGTACTCAGGGAAATGTCAAACTGCACAATGTTAAATTAACAGTTTTGTATTAACTAAAACTAACTCAGAAACCAAAGTGAAAATAACAAAGTTTGGTTTCAAATAATTTTGTGAAAGAATGAAAATAATCACCTTTGTGTGGTGCAGTTTTGTATTTTATTTTATTATCCAAAAGAGCATGATTTTTAATATTTCATTATTGAAAAAATAAACAGCTAAATGTAAACTAGAATTTTAAAGAAAATATATATAGACCTCAAAAATAAATGTGAATATATTAAGATGACTTACCATGATGTAAAATTTGAAAAGCATATATTTTATTTTTTTCTGTAGTTTTTTCAAAAACATCAACATTTTAAAAAATGGATTTTTCAGTACAAAGATAAATATATATTTACCCCAACATCATTATTGAGAACAAAATGACCATGATAATAATCTGCAAATTAGAATCATAGAAACATGATCCTTTATTCCTTTTAATAACTATGAAGTTTCCACAGTATTTACGATAAGTATCCTCAAAATGTAATTTCTGAAAATGTTAGTAAGACTGAATACTTGGTATAAATGCGAATATCTGCACTCCTATTCCAGGTCAGTATATTTGTTCCTAGAGGGTTCATGTAAAATCCATTTACCTCTTTTATTTCTAGATTTCATAGTGAATTCCTATAATTTTATGTTTACTCAACATCTGCCTTGAATGTAAGTTGGACTTTCTCATGCCAGAAGCAAGGCTTGCCTCCTCTCTTTGTATCACCAGAATAACACACCTAAGATATTTTCTGGTTAAGGAACCCCTAGAGAATAACTATTTTGGTAAGATTAAACTACGTAGTTCACACAGGGCCTGCCATTATAAACAACTTTTCTGTGAGAGGTACACCTGGTTAGGGGTGGGGATGAGACACTTAGGCATTAGATTGTCCACCAGGATGATAAAAGTATTCTGTGAAAGGCACACTGTAAACATCCATGACCAAATTCCTGAAGTCCAGTCAGGGGAAGAATATAATATATAGTTACTCTTATGAGAGAAACCTCAACTCTGATAATAATAATAATAATAACCTTTTATATTACTTCAAAAGTATGATAGCCTCAGGAGTTCTCATCTGTAAAAGTCAAGGATGAGATTCACCAGAAATGCTGCAGGATACTTCTTAGCAAGAGCTTTAGAACCTCAAGGATATCTTAGAATTTTCTAGAAACCACTCAGCTCTGGAAATGAATTTAGAAATAATTTTGCTGCAGTACTTACCATATAATATAACAAATGAACAGTGACAATTCTCATGTTTTATTGGCAAGCAGAAAAATAAGGCCTTTTAAAATAACTCAGAAAAATAAGGCCTTTTGAAATAACTCAGAAAAAAAAAAAGAAAACAATGAAATTCTATGTGATATATGGGACTCCATAAAGTGACCCAGAGAGAGAAGAAATTGGCAAAGATATAGAAAACCTATTTAGCACTATAATAGCTAAAAAATGTCCAAGTCCTGCAAAAGATATAGACATCCAGATACAGGAAGCTCTAAGATCAGCAAAATGGTGTAACTCAAAATGTCTTCTGCAAGGCACATCATAGTCAAATTGCCAAAAGTCAAAATCACAGATAACTCAATTTAAGAATGGAAAAAGCATTGGAATAGACGTTTCTCAAAAAAAAGAGACATACACATAACAAATGAGTATCTTTAAAAATGCTCAACATCCCTAATCATCAGGGAAATGAAAATCAAAACCACATTGTAATATCCTCTTAACCAGTTAGTGTGGTTATTACCAAAAAGACAAAAAATAACAAATGCTGGCAAGGATGTACAGAAAAAGGAAATCTTATACACTGCTGGTGGGAATGTAAATTTAGTACAGCCATTATGAAAACTGTATGGAGGTTTTCAAAAAACTAAAAACTATCATACAATTCAGCAGTTCCTCTAGTGATAACTTATTCAAAGGAAAGTAAATCAATATATTAAAGAAATACCTATACCACCATGTTTATTTAAGTGCTATTCATTCACAACAGCCAAAACGTGGAATTAAGCTATTTCTCAATCACTAGATGTATGGATAAGAAAATGTATATGTGTGTGTATATATGTACACATATATACATATACATATATACACATGTATACACACATATATGGTAATTTTTTTACTGCAATTTAAAATTTAATACACTTTTATGACTATTCTTGGGCCTACTGAAGGCCATACATATATATGTATATGTATATATGTATACATATACACACACACACACACAAAATAATGCTTTTCAGCCATAAAAACAGTAAATTCCTATCATTTGCAGCAACATGAATGGCACTGAAAGTCATTATGTTAATTGAAATAAGCCAGGCACAGAAAGACAGGTATTATATGTGGGAGTTAAAATCATTGATATGATGGAGGTACAAAAGAGAGTGATAATAATAGTTACCAGACAGTGGGAAGAGTCAGCAGAGGGAGGGATGAAGGGAGGTTGATTATCGAGTACAAATATCCAGTTAAATATGAGGAATAAAGTCTAGTATCCAACAGCCCAGTAGAGTAACTATAGTTAACAACAATATGTTTTATATTTAATAAGAGCTAGAAGAGAAGTTTTGATATGTTTCCAATGCCAAGATGTCAAATATTATTTGATTATTACACATTGTATGTATGCAATCAAATATCATAAGATCCCCATAAATATATACAATTATTATGTATCAATAAAAAACTTTCAAAGGGAGATTTGTGGAGATGTGTTTATTCTCAAGTCCAATATCAAAGAAAGTCCACTTCCAGAATTTTCTAGACATAAAAGGAATAATTGAGAGGCTATAACGTATTCAGTTACTAAAGAAGAGAGGTAAAGAGGAAGTAAGATCCCAGGCATGAGGTTGAAGCATTGGATGCACCATTGTTGATTCTGAAGACAGAGGAGCCATGTGCCAACAAATGTTTGAGCGTTTAGAGCTGATAGAAGGCCCTGGTCACAAACAAAGAAATTAGTTTTTCAGTCTATAATCCCAAGGAACTGAATCTGGCCAACAACCTGAATGAACTTGAAAAGAGATTCTTTTTCAGCCCCTCAGATAAGGCCTGAGGCACTGACAGCTCGATTCAGGCCTTGTGTCATCCTAAGGGGAGAATCCAATAACTCCTCTCAGACTTCTGACCTATAGAACTGCAAGCTAATAAATAAATATTGTTTTAAACCTCAAAGTCAGTGATAATTTGTTTACTGCAATTTAAAATTTAATACACTTTTATGACTACTCTTGGGCCTACTGAAGGCCATAGAGTCTCTATCACTGGACATCTGAAAACTAAACAACTTCCATTGTGAGGTAGTTATGAGAAACATCTGTTTTTTTTTTTTTTTCCTTGATTTTGAATAAAAAAAATTTTAAAATGCGGTCAGGATCTGGACTGCTGTCTTAAAACTGCAACTAGAAAAATGAACACAGAATGATTACCATGTCCAGGATTTGGACGATGCATTAAAAGAATCAGAATATCTCCTTTTTAAGCTCCTCTGATAGTGACTGCAGCAGCAATCACTAAAGGAAACACCAACAGTGGCACTAACGGTTTTACCAAAAACCAAGTCAGTTTCACTAACCCCAAAGTAAAGGATTTTACTTCCCAGATTGAAAGAAGTAAAAGGTTTGAATGCAGAGTACTACATTCAAAACTTTCTGTTCTTCCCTATTTATAAATACCACAAATGTTTTATTTCTTCCTTGATAGTAGTAATCCAAATTAAAAGACTAGCAACCCACCTTCCCCGTTCCCCAAAAAGGGGAATAAAGAAGTGTTGAAGTGTTTTATAATTCTATTTATATTTTATATATAAAATGAATGTATATTGTATAATAAATTATAGTAATTTTATTACAACTTTCATTTAATTTATAGGATCTATATAAACCAAATGGATATAGCTATTTATTTGACAATACTGAATGTAAAATAATAAACCATAAATGGTTAAAATAACAACAAAAACAACTAGCTCGACTTCCTCTATTAATCAGACAACAACAGCTAAACCAAAAAGATGTGCCCTTTCCAATTTAGGCAAGATGTTCTCTAGACAGTGAGAGTGACTTTGAAGCATAAAAAGTAGTTAACCTTCCTGGCATGATGCTGTAAAAGGTGTCTGCTTATATCTATCTGCTTCCAGAATCATTTGGATCAAAGAAAGGTGGCACTGGTCTGGTTTTCTCTTGTGATTCAGACTTCCATTTGCAGAGAAGTAGCAATGTGTTGCTTATTTTCAATCAATTAATCGTTTTTCCTGTTACCATAGAGCTGTGATCTTATTGTACTGTGAGGAAAGAAACTTGAACAGTAGTTTGGGGATGATGCACCTTTTTAGGTCAAAGCAGTTACAGTCACATCTCTTCACTTTAGTAACACTTTGAGATTCTTCTTATTTTCTTTCATCATTAAAATGACAGCACTTCAAACATATTAGAAAATGTTTGTTGTAGTATTACATGTTTAAGTTGGAACTATTAGGGCAGAGAAGGAGACATTGGTTGATTGTCTGACCAAGGGCAAAAATAAAATTTAAGTAAGCACATTTGAAAACAATAGATAAAATACAAAGCTACATTTTTTTTTACTGATAATTTAGTACAGTATTAATATTAAATAGAATGGTGTGATGTCTGAAACAGACTGTATTCTCAGTAATAATATATATTAAAGAAACAGATACTTAACTATTTGCATGGCTCAGATAAGGGAGAAATTAATTCAAAAACTTGAAAATGTAGCTAAAATATTGTCTTAAATCGACTTCTTATTGATTGTCAAATGAGGTCCCTTCAAGTTTGTGTCAGAGCAGAATAATTTGTTATATTCTTGCTTATGAGAATATTTTTAAAAAGTAGTAAAGGGAGAAAGCACTCTTGATATAAATGTTAGAGAGTAGTATGGAGAGAACAGAACACCAAAGAGAGGATATATGCTGTTAACAGCTGAAGTTTATGTGAACAATGTTTGATTTGATATTTTATTTAAATCTAGCATGAGCTTTTAGCCACATTAGCGGTGATCTGCTATAAAGATACAGAATTGTATACAGTAGTGAGATGGTGATCAAGGCAGACCCAAGGACTAGGTTGCAGAGGTGGAATGTTACCGTTCATAACTAGTCAGCCATGAGCAGGGCAGGAAAGGGCCCCTCACCACCAGGAATGTCAGACAACCATCAGGTGATGGCCAGGTGGTTGTCAACTGTCTCTTTAAAATAACGATTGGTCGGCCGGGCGCGGTGGCTCAAGCCTGTAATCCCAGCACTTTGGGAGGCCGAGACGGGCGGATCATGAGGTCAGGAGATCGAGACCATCCTGGTTAACACGATGAAACCCTGTCTCTACTAAAAAATACAAAAAGCTAGCCGGGCGAGGTGGCGGGCGCCTGTAGTCCCAGCTACTCGGGAGGCTGAGGCAGGAGAATGGCATAAACCCAGGAGGCAGAGCTTGCAGTGAGCTGAGATCTGGCCACTGCACTCCAGCCTGGGCGAGACAGAGCGAGACTCCGTCTTAAATAAATAAATAAATAAAATAATGATTGGTCACAGCCGGTGCCAGGGAAAGGGAGTCTCCCTATAGACAGAAAAACCCTGACACTGGTGATGAACAGCTTCCTGATAAGATCTCAGGAGTTGGGCAAGTGGGCTCATACATGCACACTAAGAGGCAAAATGGTAGAATTTAATTGTATGACCTTCTGGGGACATTCCACCAGTAAAGGGCAGAATGCCTCAAGTGAGCATGTGTAGAATTCAGGTAAACACACTGCGCATGCTCCCCTCCCAGGCTCAATGAGGCCATTGTGCATGCCGACAGCCCACCCCAAAGGAAGACTCAGGGGAGAAGGAGTACAAGACCCTGGAAGTATATCAGCGTATAAAACCCCAAAAGGTCAAACCACACCCTTGTCCTCCAAGATGTCCACTTGGCCCTCTTCCAAGTGTACTTTACTTTTCTTTCATTCCTGCTCTAAAGCTTTTTAATAAAATTTCACTCCTGCTCTAAAACTTGCCTCTGTCTCTTTTCTGCTTTTGCCCATCAGTCAAATTATTTCTTCTGAGGAGGCAAGAATTGAGGTTGCTGCATATCCATGTGGATTTGGTGCAGGGAACTCGGTTACCTGCCACAGCTAACATGGCAACAGAACAGACAATGAGGTCGAGTGGAGTGTCTCACACCTGTAATACCAGCACTTTGGGAGGCCGAGGCAGGTGGATCACCTGAGGTCGGGAGTTGGAGATCAGCCCGGCCAACATGCTGAAACCCCGTCTCTACTAAAAATACAAAAATGTAGCCAGGTGTGGTGGCAGAAGCCTGTAATCCCAGCTACTGGGTAGGCTGAGGAAGGAGAATTGCTTGAACTTGGGAGGACGAGGTTGCAGTGAGCCAAAATCACGCCATTGCATTCCAGCCTGGGCAACAAGAGCTAAATTCCTTCTCAAAGGGGGGTGGGGG
>NW_016806351.1:208733-231492 GCF_001698545.2 Rhinopithecus bieti
TTAAACATTTTATGTAATAGATTAAAGAGTTTATAAGGTTTATAACTTGTTTGGGCACTGTGGTGAATACATACTCATTAAGATCAATTTCCATGCCAATGGTTGATTGTAAAAACAAAAATTTCTTACATTTGACAGTTTTATTTTAACAATGACATATAATACTAGTATAAACATTCTTGGTAGATGAGAATGAGAATCAGAAAATCTTATAATTATGGATTATTGAATATAAATTTTATGTTAGCAGTTTTGAAGGTTTTGTTAGTGTTTTAAATTGGTGATTAGAAAACATTCTTTGCTGAAACTAGTCTGCTTGATTATCAGATATAGTATGGAGCTCACAATTTGCTGGAAGAAAATAACTACTATGTCCTTAAAATCATGTTTTGGCTAAAATTTTTATGAAAATCCTATATTTTACTTACAAGTTTAAGCATGGTATTTCTGTTTTAACAGTTAAGATATGCGTATATTTAACTTCTGGTAGAACTATATGTCCCTTTGTATCTTCTTTATAGGATTAAATATAGAGCTGACACAAGGAGGTGCTGTAGGGATTAAGATATTACAAAAACATGTATTTCAATTTTCCACATATATTTTCTTATATAATATTGCAGATTATGAAAGACAAATTTTACCACAATAAGGCTCTAAGAAAATAAATCTTGACAATTGATGCAGCTGCAGCATAATTTCCTTCTTAGCAGGAGGTTTGGTTGTCAGGCAAGTAATCCCCTGGGTAATCAGAATTGCAAAAGGCATTGATAATCATTTAGATAAAATTGTATAATACCTGAAATAAACCTGGGTGAGAAGTCCAGCTTATGCAACAAAAAAGGCCTGAACTTGAATTAGAGATTTATTTAAAATCCTCCCACAAAGAACTATTTCATCACTAGCTTGAGTGTAAAACATATTTAATCTACCTTTTGATATAATTCTGGTCTTGAAACATTAAAAATACCTCAAAAGTAGCATGATCAAAGATTAAATCAATATAGTAATTATTCCTTAATAAATACATTTTAACATTAAAATGTAAACATCGTTTTGAAGGCACTTCAAGATAATTTAGTTTAAATGTTTTAATTTGTATTCCTCTCTTGTATATATAGGTGGATATATTCAATACAAAAATATAACAAATGTATGTGACTCAGTAAATAAAGCAGTTTAAATAGTAATACTCACAGAGTGCAGTGGCTCAACCTTGTAATCCTAGCACTTTGAGAGGAGGAGGTGGGTGGATCACGACGTCAGGAGATCAAGACCATCCTAGCTAATATGGTGAAACCCCGTCTCTACAAAAAAATACAAAAAATTAGCCAGGTATGGTGGCAGGCCCCTGTAATCCCAGCAAGTCTGGAGGCTGAGGCAGTGGATTCACTTGAACCCAGGAGGCAGAGGTTGCAGTGAGCCAAGATTGCACCATTGCCCTCCAGCCTGAGTGACAGAGCAAAACTCCGTCTAAAAAAAAAAAAAAAAAAAAAAAAAATAGTAATACAATAATGACAATCATTAATTGTTACTATATGCCAGGTGGCTATTCTTACTCTTATATGTAACTCATCTGATCTTTCACAGCACCCTTAATACATCAGCATTATATTACCTGCATTTTCAGAAACTTAGTCTTGTATAGATGATATACACTTCCAAAAATCATATAGGTAGTAGGTAGCAGAGCTAAAACTCTAATCTAGGAGATTTGGCTTTAAAACCAGTGCTCTTAATCCCTCAGTTTTCAGTCAATAAGTAAAATACATATTCCATTTATATGAATATAATAAATTACATTGTAAATCTCAAACAGCTTCTGTTGCTTCAAGCAGCTTTAAGACAAATATGAATTACATCTTTTTAGTAGAATCTAGACCCAAATATTTTCTTCCAGTGCTATAGTTTTCAAGAAAAAACAGTTTGATTTAAAATAAAAGAATAAAATATCTTTTCACTTACATTATTACAAATTTATTTGGATCATGGTTTCTTGTAACCATGAGTAAAATAATCTCATCTCCATTTCCTGAGCTAGTAATTGCATGCAGCACATTAAATCAAGTCTACTTAGGGAAAGACCACATAATAAATTAATTTAATTAACAGTAAGACAGTGGAGAAGATATGGTTACCATATGATAATCACTCTTTTGGGATATTTCTCTGGCACAATGTTTTCCATATTTGAGAGGTAAAAGAATAGCCACTTTTTATTAGCTTTATTAAGATGCACGTAGATCAAATCCTAAACACAAAGTATGATATAATGTATTTGCTCTTAGAATCGGACAAATAAATTTTATAGATCTAAAAAAAAGTAAGAGCCTCTAAATTTTAATTATTTTGCATTTGTAAGTATGAATTCATGATAAATATGGTTTATTTTCTGTCTTGGTGATTTGCTTCCAGGAAACATTTGTATAAGATTGAATATGCATCTTATAACTACTCAAGTTCCAGTTTTAAGTTAATATCACCTGGAATGGATTTTAGGGTCTTGAACAAAATATTGAGGTTTTATTTCTGTAAAGTTGCTACAAATCCAACTAAATAAGATATTATTGGTCAAAGGATGCCATAATACCTGACATGCTTTATTTAGAGAGTGGGTGGTATACTAGAGGTATATATCTGTTGGAATATATACAGAGCTAAATTAATTATTTTTTCTTGTGGCAAAGTATACATTTCATAACATTTACCATGCTAACCCTTTTTAACTGCATAGTTCTGTGTACAGTTCTTAAGTGTACTCAGCATTGTGAAAACATTGGCACAATCCATCTGTATAACTTTTTCATATTTCCAAATTAAAACTTTGTATCCATGAAACAAAGATTTTTCTCTCTACCCTTTGTCTCTGACAACCAACATGTGACTTTCTGTCTTTATGAATTTAACTACCAAAGGTATCTCACATAAATGGAATTATATAGCATTTGTCCTTGTGTGACTAGTTTATTTGACTTTGCATAATGTCTTCAAGTTTTGTTCACGTTGTAGTACATGTCAAAACTACCTTCCTTTTTAAGGGTAAATAACATTCCATTGTATGATTATTCTACATTTTGTTCACCCATCCATCTATATGTTCATGGACACTTAGGCTGCTTCCCTCTTTTGACTATTGTGAATAATGCTAACATGTATATGGGTGTACAAATATGTGTTTGTCTACTTTGAATGCTTTTAATTGCACATCAAGAATTGGAACTGTTGGATTATGTGGTAATTCTGTTCTAATTTTCTTCATAGAACAATCATGTTGTTTTCCGCAGCAGTCATACTATTTTACATTTCTACCAGCAATGCACAAGGGTTTCAGTCAATCTATATTCTTCTCGACCCCTATTATTTTCTTTTTTCTTTTTTGATTTTTAGTAATAGCCATCCTAATAGGTGTGAAGTGGAATCTCATCATGGTTTTGATTTGAATTTCCCTAATAATTGGTGAAATTGAACTTTTTTTGTGTGCTTATTGGCCATTTGTGTATCTTTTTGGAAAAATGTACATTCATGTTCTCTGCTAATTTTAAAATTAAGTCATTTGTTTTTCTTATTTGGTTGTAAGATTTGTCTATATAACCTGGAAATTAGCTCCTTATCAGATATATAATTTGCAAATATTTTCTCCTATTCCATGGATTGTCTTTTTATTTTATTCATAAATGTCCTTTGATACACAAGATTTTTAATTTTGATGTAGCTCAATTTATCTATTTTTTTGTGACCTGTGCTTCGGTGTCATACCTAAAAAATTACTGCTACACCCAATGTCATGAAGCTTTTCCATTTTTCTTAGTCATGGTTTTAGCTCTTACAATTTGGTCTTTGAATCATTGATACTCTAATTTTTTAAAGTAAAAGTACTGTAAAGATCCCACTTTTTTGGGGGGTGGAGATGTTGTAGACATTTTGTTTCCCTGCACCATTTGTTGAAAAGAGTGTTCTTATCTCATTAAATCGGCCTAGCACCCTTACAAAAAATCATTTGAGCTGGACACAGTAGCTCACGCCTGTAATCCTAGTACTTTCAGTGGCCGAGGCAGGTGGATCACCTAAGGTCAGGGGTTCGAAACCAACCTGACCAACATGGTGATACCCTCTCTCTACTAAAAATACAAAAATTAGCTGGGCTTGGTGGTGGGTGCCTCTAATCCCAGTTACTTGAAAGGCTGTGGCTTGATAATCACTTGAACCCATAAGGCGGAGGTTGCAGTGAGCCAAGATCACACCACTGCACTCCAGCTTGGGCAACAGAGTGAGATTCCATCTCAAGGAAAAAAAAAAAAGAAAGAAAAGTCATTTGACAACATATACAAGTATTTATTTCCGGAATTTCTGCTCTATTTCAGTGGTCTATAAGTCTATCCTCATGCCAGTACCACATTGTTTTCATAATTGTAGCTTTGAGGGAAGTTTTGAAATCAGGTAGGATGAGAACTCAAAATTTATTCTCTTTCCTCAGGATTGCTCTGGCTATTTTGGGTTTCTTGAGATTCCATATGAATCTTAAAAGGGATTTTATCTTTCTGCAAAAAAAAATCATTGGGATTTTGATAAAATTGCACTGAATTTGTAGCTCACTTTGTGCAGTATTGACTTTTAACAAAATATTTTGTTTTATTTTACTTTTATTTATTTTTTGTATATGTTCTATTATTGACATCTTAATAACATTAACTCCACCAACTCATAAACACAGCATATCTTTTTCTTTATTTATGTCTTTCAAATGTTTCAACAACATTTTGTACTTTTTTAGTCCATAAAATTTGCCTCCTTGGCTAATATTATTTCTAAGTTTTTTGTTTGTTTGTTTTTTGTTTTTTAAGATACTGCTGTGAATGGTTTTTTTTCTTTAATTTTCTTTTTCAGATTGTTCATTGTTAGCATAGAGAAATGCAACTTCAACTTTTTTTTTGAGAGTTAATTTTATATCCTGCAACTTTCTTGAATATTTTTATTAGTCCTAACAGGATGTCTGTGTGTGTTTATGTGAGTGTGTGTGTGTTTACTCTTTTGCATATTGCACATGTAAGACCATACCATTTGTGAAAAAGCCTTTCTTTTCCCTTTCAATGCATTTTATTTCTTTTGCTTCCCTTATTGCTCTGGCTACCATTTCCAGTCCTATGTTAAACATAAATGAGAGATGTGGAAATCTTTGTCTTCCTCTTGATCCCAGAGCAAAAGCTTTCTGTCTTTTCCCATCAAGTTTGATGTTAGCCATGTGTTCTTCTATATATGGCCTTTATTATGTTGAGGTTATTTCCTTCTATTTGTAGTTTGTAAAGCAATTTTTAATCATGAAAGTGTATGAAGTTTTGTCAAATTATTTTTCTGGATCAACTGAAGTGACTAGGTTTTCTTTTTCTTCACTCTGCTGATAATTGCATAATAAAATAGGCAAGTTTTATGTTTTTAAAGTATTATTAAAGGGGTATTTTATTTGATTTTGCAAAATTAAAAAATAAAATAAGTTGCATGTAACTGCATAATATGTCAATGACTAAAGTAAATATAAAATTCATGTTTGCCTGTTCTTTTTTAAAAAAAAAAAGAAAATAAAAAAATACCCTTTCTGACTTTCTGAGATGATGACTATCCAATTTAAATAATTTGACTGATAATTATTGACAGTGATCCACAATTAGCTATGAAATAAAGCCACATTTTATTTGAATAGCACTCAAATAGCTTATCTAAACCTTTAGCAGTGTTAACATCTTTTTTATTTTAATACACATTCCAGTCTTCCCACTTGTCAAACTCTTCAAATTTATCCTTCAAAATATAGTTTGAATGTTACATCTTCTAAGTTGCATCAATATATTTTACATCACTACATCAGTAAATATTATTATTTAATATAACTTTTTTCTCTGACTTTCATAACTGAAAATTTTAAGAGCATTTTTGCATCTGAGAAAACCGGAATAAATGAGTTCTCAATATCTGTTTGCTGATGTGAATGAGTAAATAACTAACGACTTTATGAGTCAGAATTACTGTTTCTAAATCTTAATATTACCATTTTATTAAATTTAAATTTCCAGTTGGGCTCTTTATTTTATCTTATATATTATGTTCCTATTATTGTTCTCTGTATTGAAAGCACCCTATGTATGAAAGTAGTCTCCTAACTTTACATCAGCATCATCTAACACCCACATTTACTGAATCTATTAACTTTAGTCATAAACCATTTATTTACCTAACCATAGTTAACTAAGACAAAGCAGAAGATGTTTTAAAATACATTTTGAATATAAATTAATCCTAATAAGCTTTATTTATTTACGTATTTATTAAGACACAGTCTCACTCTGTCACCCAGGTTGAGTGCAGTGGTGCAATCACAGCTCACTGAAACCTCTCTCTCCTGGGTTAAAAGGATTCTCCCTCTTCAGCATCCTGAATAGCTCAGACTATGGGCACAGGCTATAACGCCCAACTGATTTTGACTTTTTGTAGAGATGGGGATCTCACAATGCTTCCCAGGCTGGTCTTAAATTCCTGGACTCAAGCAATCCTCCTGCCTCAGTTTCCCAAGGTGTTGGGATTTACAGACGTGAGCCACCCTGCCCAGCCATTATTTTAAACTTTTTGAAATGATAGCAGGTATAAAAGACCTGGCTTTTCAATCAAAAGTGGCTTTAGCATTCATCAATAGAATACAATGAGGATTACTAGAAAGAGCAGTTAATGTATCTAAAGCTGTATATTGAAACTCAGGTAACTTACTACTGAGTATTGTGTGAAGATACAATTTGATAAATATTATTGGAACACTTTGAATTTAGGTTCAAATAATGTCATTTGCAGTGTAACTGAAATCTTCTCAATATTCATTTACACATGCTAATAGATTTATTTATCGTTATGTATGTTTTACTGTGAAAGGACTTTAAATGTACACATTATAATATAATTCAACAGTTCAAATCAATAATTTTTAATTGACATGTTAGTTTTCAGGGTAAGAGTGAATTATCTACAAGTTTTAATATTTAAATTTTCTGTCGCTTTCTCTTCATAATTTCATAAATTCTGCTAGTATTCTTTATTTCAAGAGCTACTTAATTAATCTAAACAGTATCACTTCAATTTAAGTGTATCCATCTGAAATTACAGTTCAGAAACCAAATGTAATTTCTTATAATATTGTTAAAACGTATTTGTAGCCTGTGCTATGACCATAGCAGAAATTCAATCAAAATCTGTTTGTTAAATGAATGATGGAATAAATGAATGAAACTGAAATGAAACTGCAATGATTTGAATATGCCCTTTCCAGAATTCTGGTATTGCCAATGTGACAGTATTAAGAGATAGGACCTTTAAGAGATAATTAGGCCACCAGGGCCCCTCCCTTGAGAATGGGATTAAAACCTGCCTAAAGAGGGTCTTAGGGTGACTTGCCCTTCCACTTTCTATTATGTGAGAATGAAGCAAGAAGCTCCTACTGAGATACTCAATGCTGGTGAATTTGTTACCAGTGGAAGGTCTTGACTATTAGTTGTCTTGGTACCTGGTCTTTTGAACAAATAATTGAACGAAATGCATAAAGTAGCAGAGGAATAAAATGCAGAGATGAAGCAGCAAAAGCAGAAATTTATTACAGTGAGAAAGCGCTCAGCAGAGTGGGAGTGGGCTGAGAAAGTGGCTCAAGGACCCGGTTACAAAGTTTTCTGGGTTTTAAAAACTCTGAGGTTCTTATCTGGATGAAAGATTTGGTCTGTGGCTAATAAAAGGCTGTGTTTGGGGCTCTATGCTGATAAATGGATGTTCCCTGCTTGGCCTATGGCCAATCCAAGGCACTCTCCTTTTCCATCTGAGACATGGTAGAAGCAGGAGGGTTATTGGGAGAGTGACCTTTGATCCGTTGTTACTTGGCATGGGGAGATGGGGTTTTCCTTTTGGTTTAGCTTTGGGAAGTTTGCTTTAATTGGCCTTAGGTTACCTGTCCGCAGCTCCAGGTGTTTTCCCTTTGACTCAACTTTGGGAAGCCAGCGTGAATTGGCTTTAGATCCCTTGCCCCCAGAACTTCATGTTTTCCCTTGATTCAGAACAAATGGGCCTTACTTCCAGACCCTACTTTTCTGCCTCAAATTGATCTTGAATTTCCCTGTCCCTCAATTTGGAATAAATACATTTCTGTTCTTTATTAATTACCCAGTTTGGAGTATTTGTTATAGCAGCATAAAATGGACTAAAACAGGAACATGGCTACATTTTAGGATTATTCATTGTATTTACTTTGTAAACAAAAATAATAGAGTCTGTAGTCAGATATGTGATATTAAAACAAGTCATATCTAATTTTCCCTTTTTTTATATCAGGAATTGAAGCCTGGAGACATGAAGTGATATGCCCTGATCATACTGAGGACATGAAATCAGGTACCCAAATATTAAAGCCAGCGTTTTTTAAGTGTGAATCCAAGGATTAAATGCTCTTTTCTGTCCACCTGCAGCTCCATGTTAGGGAAACTCTATTCCTGTTAAATACTCTAGGTTAGAGTTATCAAGAAAACCAGAGTTTCTTCTCCCCTTCACTTCTAGTCTAAAACTTTAGTTGCATCCCAATAGGGGCACGTTACAATTTTCTAATCCCCTACAAGGCCTGTGTTTGAGAAGCTCTGTTTCATTCAGGTGCAGTTAAAATGACACAGGCTCCCATTCCTAATCCAAAATTACACCTATAGTAGAAGCTTTGCCCCAGGTGCAGCAGGTAAACATACTGGGAAATGATTGTCACAGTCCACTCATGTAGCAGAGGCTCCACACTGAAATGGCCAAACGTAGAAGCTGCCACCTATCCTGGAGCTTGGTGGAAGACCCTGGATGTCACTCTGGGAGAAGCCATCTGTTCTCTCCAACCACAGGTCCTGGGAAGTAGTCCAGAGATTCTACCAAATAAGAGAGGCAGGTCATAAGGAAAAGGGGCTCCTTAGCTCTACCTGAGGAGATTGACTTTATTTGGAGCACAGTTTAAAATATTGCATGCCTGAGAACATTGTTGAAACAAAGGTGTTGGTGGACAGCAATGAAGACGATTCTAGTGTTTTCAAGATATTTATAGCAACAAGAAAAACAATGGATAATCTAGAAGTTTAATAGAGACAACCTGAAAAAGTGACTATTAAGGAGAACTCTCCTGGATTATGGTTAATCTTGGCTTTGGGAATGCTGTGTATGCACTAAACTGTGTCCCCTCAGAAGCAATTAGAGGAGTACATGGGAAAGACTTGAAAACATTTCCCAACCAGCTCACATAACCATCAAGAAAGGGCAGACACTTCATTAGCATGAGGGGCTTAAGCAAAACTTCTGAGCAAATACTGGCTAAAAAGTTAGCTAGATCGATCCAGGGACAACTCCTAGACAAACATTTAAAAATAAAATTAAATGCTTTCCTACCATGTGTCTCAAGTTCTATGCATGCTCAAGGCTGTATACTGTCAGAAGTAGAGAAACTCCAAGCTACAAATCTTGGCTGAATGTGATCAAAATCATAAATGTTTGGAATTATGATAAGAATCCCAGAGTCACAAACATACATCCAAATAAGGAAAGAAGCATGCAATGGATGATGTGAAGACAATGATCCTACTTCAGACCCTTTTTCCAATAAGCCATTGATTACATTCTCTTCTCTTTCTATAAAAACTTTCAAAATAGCTATAATGATGTGAAGCTCACTTATATGTTTCCTAACTTGAAAACTCAAAGTCTATCTAGTCGTTATAAGCAACTCCAGGTGCAACACCCCTGGATAACATTCCATCCTTCTCGTCGTAGCAGAACAATGTTATTTACAGCAAGGAATTCTTCATGCAATTTGACACCATTATATGTAACACCTGCTCTGAAAAGCAAGCTTAGAGATTTCAAATAAAAGAGAAATTTAAAATCACATTACAATTATTTGATAGTTACCAGATTATTTTATTTATTTCTAATTAATCTTGTAATACATGAGATTTACATAACTTACATGCTATTAACTTGTCAAATTTTATTTCAAATAATTAAATTCCTACATGATTTGATGAACAGTATAGTGTAGTCGTTAAAACAGAGTGCACTGTAATTCTGTTACTTCAGTTCATACCTTAGCTCTTGCAGCTCAATCAATGTATACATGAGCAAGCTATGTAAATTCTGTCATGCCCTGTTCACCAGTAAAACTCAAATTATTCTGCCATGTTTGGCTTTTGTACTAAAAGATATTACATATATTAAAAAAAAAAACTTAAAAGACTATTTGGAATATACTAAAACTCAATCATTTTAGTTTTGTTAAAAGGAAAATGTATTGATACTTCACTAAGTTGAGTGATGACAATGAAATAATAGTTATATTATACTGTATATAACCTGTCACCTAAATCTGGGCTTAGAATTACTAGTAGAAGTCGGACATATTTCTATAAGATTACCTGAATTCAAAGTTTCAATGTAAGGTTTTAATTTATTATAGTGCTGAAAGTTTGATAGCTTAATATTTGAAAGGTGCTTACTGAAATAAAAGGAAATAAAGGTTAATATACAGGTTCATATTCCATGACTCATAATCACAAGCATATACCTATTTTCTCAAATGCTTTTAAGTTGTGTTTGATTATTTTTTATTGTGAATATCAATGCACTTCAAAACAAATGCAAGGATCTATAAAAGAATCAACCATTATGCAGACCAACAATACAGATTGTCTAGTGTTATTTCAATATTCATTTCAGTTCTCTTGATATGATTTCACTTTCTTAACAAATGAATATAAATTCATTCTGTAAAATTAACACATTAAAAGTCTCTATTAATGACATTGAAAAGTTACGGAAAATGTAAAGTTAAGGAGAATGAAATATAATGCCTATTTCACAGCAATTCATGAAGTATACTCTTAAAAAACAGAAAATTGTAGATTGATATAAAGTCTGAATCCAGTTAGTCTATAAGAACAAACCTGTATGCAACTGCAATTTTCAACATCAGAACATTTCCACATGTCAAGGAAATGTTTCTAAAGTGATATTGTCTAAGTAAGATAAAATAACATAATTCTTTCATTTACTTCATGCCTTTGCTTTTTATTCCCCTACCTTTTTTTTTCTTCTTTTTTTGAGTGTATCAGCATGCAGTGACGTGCTGGCAAATGTTAATAGCTCTCTGTGAAAAATATACTCAGTTTATAAAATTTGCCATTTTCATGATGTAATTGCTCCCTATCAAGGTGATGCCACTAAATACACAGCAGAGATGTGTCCAACACCTCTGGTAAGCAGGGAGCTGGAGCCTGGTCCAGCACATCACTGGTTTTCAGAGAATGCCTTTCCGGAAGTAGCAAAATGCAGAGAAGGAAGTAGCGAGACAATTGTTTAACTGATTCCATCTCCGCTGTACATAAGATATATGTGGCTTATTGTATGTCATCTTTAATCATCTCTGCTTTTATTGTAATCACAGCATTTTATTACATGTTCATACGACACTTCACATTTTTAAGAGAACATTTTTGACTCTTTTAGAAAGATGACCTATTCTAAAAAACAAAGTTTAGCTAATATAGTGGTTATTGCGCTAGCCTCCATGTACCCGGGTTCTATTGAGGTACTTCCAAGTAGCAAATAGCTCCTACATGTTTTCTGTTTTGGTTTCCTTTCAAGATTTTTTTTGGGCTAAAATAAAAGACTAGCACAATTAATAGAGCACAGAATTTGAAATCAGTTGAATAATATTTTCAATTCCTGCTCTATAAAATATTGTGACCTCAATTAGTAAAACTGACCTTTCTGGGTGATAGCTATGAAAACTACAGAAATTGTTAGCAAAGTACTCACCACAGTGTAACAGGTTTTAGTTATACATTTTTGCTAGATGCTATGACTTTCAAGTGATTACTGAAGTATCAGGAGTTTCATTATCATGTTAATATACAAGAGTTGCTAAATGATTCAAATTTGATTTCCTTAACTTCAGAGCAGTAGTTAATACTTCCTGTATGTGTATTTATTTGTCTGGAACCATTAAAATAGTACTGAATTTCTCCTAGTCCTCCTCTATGAGGAAACTGCTTTATCTTTTACTTTCTTATATACAAGCTAAATTTTACATCCTTATACAAGTTGAAACAAAAATCTTCTTATCCTATTATTTCTTTAAATTAGATTTCCTTTCTTATCACTGAGTTTCAAGAACTTTCTTGCTTTCTCTGATCTATTCTGTTCATCTTTTTTGCTCTCAAAATTTCCATTTTCCCTTGCCAAATAATTTTGCTCTCCATCTATTTCATAAGTTGAAAATTAGCTTACTTTGCCAAAGTCAAACTCCATGTCAATACTTTTTTTTTTTTTTAATTTCCTTAACTCAACAACAAAATTGTAGGTTTTTATGAGTGTTAAAACGAGTTCGTATATGTGAAACAGAATATTGCCTGACCTAGAAAACACTTGATAAATTTTGGTTACTACCAATACATACTTACTGAGTTTCTACTATATTCTGTGCTCTGTGAAACGTGCTGGTGATGAAACAGTTAACAAGATAGTTATCTATTGCTCTCATAAATGCTGGTATTCTAAACTGAAATACAGAGAAGTATATAGAAAGTTGCTTAAAAGATACATGATAATGGCATAGAAAAAAGGGCTTTGAGGATAAAGGAAAGATTTCTTGGAAAAAGGGGAATCTAAGCTGGTATTATTAGTAAAAAAGTCAAGATTTTCATCAAGTCATATTACTCCTAAAATATGTCCTATAAAGACATTTACAAATTTTAAAATATAATATTACTTAGTTTTGTTTAAGATGAATGAAAATTAGAGTCACATCTAGTTCAGCATTTTGTTGTACTGATAAGAAGAATTAGACTCAAAGAGACTAAATAGTGTGTCCGTGGTTTCAGCTAACATTTGAAATCCTTTATTTTGAAACACAACTGTACTTCAACCACTGAAAAGAGAGGAAATCAGCAAAAGAATTTTTGGCCAAAAAAACAAAAAACAAAAATCAATATTCTTATTGTACGACTATACTATGAAAGAGAATAGCCAATGAATAAAATGAAAATCTTGGTCCATTCATGAAACAAATATCTTTTGAGCACTATAATACATGTGTAGTAGTTCAGGTAGTAAAAAGAAAATACAATGTACTTTGTTTCTGACTGCTTCCATTCACATAGAAGAGAATAATAAGCATATAACATTGAGAACAAATAGTAAGCCAGAGAGTGAGAAGTACTCTGGAGAAAAGTAAGGTAGATAGGGGAGTCAGAGAATGCTTGAGTGGGGTTATTCATTTTTAATAACTTATTTTAATAATAATATTTTAATAATTTATTTTTAATAATGTGATCACAGAAGGCTTCACTTTTACAGGTGACATATGATCAGAGATCTGCAGGAGATGGGAGAACAAACTATTTATATAACTGGAGAAAGAGGTTTCCAGGTGGAATGAAGATCAGGGACAAATACATTGTAAGAGTCTTTGGCCTATTTGATTAACTGTGATTATCCCATGATTGCTGTAATAAAGGGAAAAAAGAGGTGACTACAGGAGATTATGGTAGAGGATTTAGTAATAAATACTAATTACTCCCAATATAGACTTATTAGTTTTCTACTATATCCTGTGCTCTGGGAAAAGTTCTGATGATAAAACAGTTAACAGAATAGATGTCTATTGCTCCTGAAACTGCTGATATTTTAAACTGAGATAAAGAGAAGTAAATAGAAAATGTTTGGAGGATACATGATAATGACATAGTAAAAAAGGCTTTGAAGATAAAGGAAAGATTTCTTGGAAGAAGGGGAATCTAAACTGGTACAATTGGTGAATATCAAGATTTTCATCAAGTCATATTACTCCCCAAATATGGTGAATGTGTAAATATTGATATGAGCTCTCAGTAAAACCAAAAGTCATTGTCAGGTTATGACCAAAATTCAATATCATTTAACTTACCTTGACAAACGGTAATTGTGGCTGCTTGGGAGTGAATAGTCTATAAAAGCCAATGATGAAAAAAGAAAAAAAAAAGGGTAGAGGCTATGTCAATAATCAAAGTAAAAATTGAACATGGAGATGACAAGAAGTGAATAGAATCTGGATATAATTTGCTCCTAGATTCTATATAACATAGTCAAATATGAATAAATAGAATTTAACTTGAAAGAATGAATAATGGAATCATAATTTACTGAGATTTGGAACACTGATAGTGATAAAGATTTTGAAAAAATTAATTAGAGATATCACCTGGAACATATTATGATTGGTATACTAATTATATTTTTAAGAGAAAATTAATGTTGAAGTTAGAAAAAAAGTTAAGACTGAAGATATATTTTGGAGTTTTCACCATATAAAAACAATTTAAAGCATAAGACTAGATAAGATCACCTAAAGAATGAGGAAGCTAGAAAAGAGAGCTGATGATGGAGCCTTGGGGTCCTGTGATGTATCCATTTGACTGGGTTAAGGATGCCCAGATAGATGCTGAAACATTTTTTTTTTTTTCTGAGTATATCTATGAGAGTATCCATGAGAGTACAAGACAGTATAAGAGAAGACAAATTTTAGACATTGACTATATATATATAAAATATTAGCATTTGATTTGATTTCAGGTAAACTGATTAAAGAAGATCCACACTCACTAATGTGGGCAGGCGTCATCATCTGCTGAAGGCTTGATACAACCAAAAAGTAGAGGAAGGGTGAGTTTACTATCTCTTCTTGAGTCAGATCATTCATCTTTTCCTGCTCTCAGATATTTTAGATACTGGTTATTGAGCCTTCAGACTCTGGAACTTATACCGTTGGCTATTCTGGTTCTCAGTTCTTCAGACTCAGACTGAGACACCACAGGTTTTCTTGGCTCTTCAGACTGCAGATGGCATGTCATAAGACTGTTCCCCCTCCATATCATCATGAGACAATTCTCATAATGAATCCCTTCTTATATATCCATATACATCTTAGTTCTGTTTCTGTGAAGAACGTGGACTAATAGAGCTCTCCTATTTTCATAAGTTAGGGAGGTAAGAAGCAGCTTTAAAAACTGAGTGTAGAAACTAGAGGAATAGTGGACACAGAAGAAGAATATAGAGAAAATATTTTAAAGAGAAAGTGATCAACTAAGATGGATGTTTCTAGGTCAAATAAAATAATAACTGATACATATTATATTATTCATGGAATTTAGCAACATGCAAAAATCACATCAATATCTAACTGGAGTGAATACAAGACAGTATAAGAAAGATAAATTTTAGACATATTTATCTAAATTATTAGATAAATATATCTGATATATAAATTATTAGATAAATATAATTAGACATATATAGACTATATATAATTCTTTTTGTTGAATTATATGAAAGATAATAAAAAATGAAGTATATTCTAAGAGGAAATATATATAAAAAGGGATTTGGGGGGTTCAAGACATGAGTAATGCACATAATTAACAGAAACTGTTGGGAAAGAATTGGAAAAAAGCATAAATTGACAATCCTAATGTAATAGAGTGATGAGGAAAACTGTTTGAGAAATATCTTCCTGGTTGTCCCTGGGTTGGGATCTGGCCAGGTTATTATCATTAATAAAGAGCTGAAGAAGAGTTTCAGAATAAGTACGAGGAACTGATATTTGATGGACCCTGGAATATAAACTGGAAAAGAAGAGAAGCAAGAGGGTCAGGCATGGTGGCTCATACCTGTAATCCTAACTTTGGGAGGTTGAAGCAGGAGGATCCCTTGAGCTCAGGAGCTGCAGACCAGCCTGAGCAACATAGGGAGACTCTGTCTCTAAATAAAAAGAGAGAGAGAGAAGTGAGAGAAGTGAGTACCTGAAAGATTATGTTAGATTATTAGATTTTGAAATACACTAATTTTATGTATGTCATTTAAATATGAAGTACAGTGACAATATAGACATACACATCATGACTCTCAATTCATACATTAACTATTATATATGATAACAAATAGAGATTGTAGAGGAAAAGTATCAAAAAAAAAACCTCTTCTGCTAAATAAATAAGTATCTAGTTAAAAGCACGATCATTTCTGAACCAAGACTATTTTAAACCAGATGTTCCCACTAGAGTTTGGATTTATAAGGTTAAAGCCCCATTATGTCCAAATTATTATGTTCTACAGACAAATTCCCATATAATAGAATATTAGAATAATGAAACCTGGTTTTTCAACTATTAAAACCTCAAATAATTTAGGCAAATTAAAAAAAACAACTGAGTTATTGAAAGTTTGAAATTAAAACTTTCAATTGTGATTGAACAGAGATAGGAAACATTACTCATTAAGTAAATACGGAATTATACTGAGTTAGTATATTGAATTAATTAGAACAAAAATATTTTCTAGCCTAGCGAATTGATTTTCAAGTATTAGTATTGAGTGTTGCTGTCGAATTATTTCAATATATTTTTATTTTAATGTTAAGAAATAGCAAAAGTCCTCTTTTCAGGAGCTTTAAAATGTTTTCTGTTAGCTCCTATCTGTTTAGGTTTAATATATGAGCATTTGATGATTAGTTTAATATTACTGGATGCCTGGGAGGAAAGTAAAACAGATTATTTCACTTCCTTTGGCATATTTTATTTGAAAATAAATATTCTTTAATGACTGAATAAGTTTGCATTTAAAAAATCAGATAATTTTATTTTTTTATATATGTAGTATGATTTTGTTTAAGCTAATAAAAGAAACTGTCATTAATTAACATTTTAATCACTGTAGGTATTTCTGGTAATTGCATGTTTTCAATGCTGTCATATTCACTTCCAAAAAGATTCTGATTCATAAATATTCAATCACTTGGGTTCATTTTCATTATAAAAGCATCAATGCCAATGTTATTTATAGGAAAAGTAATATAATTACAGCTACAGCTTTAAAACATAAATGCCTTCAATTGCTATTATTAGTGCATAGACGTATGACTAGATAGTTAACATAGAAAGAAGATACAAAGAGAGCAAGTAAATATAAAAATGAAGTATAGATCATTTTATCAGATTCATAGGAAATTTCCACTTAAATTGTGTACTTTGCCAGAAATTTTTGTATAAGAAGCTTAACAATTGATATATGAAAGTAATCATTATATAGTCAATAAAACATGCTATTCTTTATGAAATCTCTGTTTCAAAGACACTTCTGTGTTATAGTAGCTGCAGAATTAGTGGAGTATTTAGGTTAATAGTTTGGTGACTCTAAAAAAGTGGTTCTCATCCTAGGTACAAAAATTTGCTCACCATTATTCTGAATCAACTGATTAGCCCTAAATTTAGAAAGGCTTTTTTTAAATGACTACTCTAGGTGATTTTAATTCAGAAATCTGTGACCATTTTTTTGTAAAACAATGTTGTAGAAGAATTACTGGCTTCATTGTTTTGTTTGTTTCAATGACTTCTTAGGAGATATGCCTTCAAGTTTGGTGTAAAATTGCTTCTAACTCCTAAATTTATTTTCAAGATTCTTTCATATTTTGCTCCAGTGAAGCAAGTTCCTCTGTCTGGACACACACACGCACACACACACACCAAACAGACAATCCTCGTGGTACTTCTTTGCTTTCTCAGATTGTCTGTAAATTTGGTTTATCTATTCCAGGTATAAATAGAGACCTATGTGAATGTAATATAATTAGGTATAATTGTATCACTATAGTTTTAGTTGGAAACATAGCAGCTCATAGTATCCAAATAGAATTTTTATTTGTTAATACTTTCAAGTTTTACTTAACATTCAATATATTTTGCAAAGTTATTTTTTATTTCTTAATTCTTTTTACAAGGTATCAGGTTCGTTTTCATGATCACAAAAACTTTGTAAATTTCTAAATAGTTTAGCTGTCCTGCAAGTTCCAATACCAAAACATGAGTTTTTATTACTTACTTCAAATAATTATTGTTTGATTATTTAATCCAAACCAACCTAAGTCGATTCAACAAATACTATGCCAGTCACTGTGGAATGGTTTGAATGTTTGTCTCCTCCAAAACTCATGTTAAATTTTAATTGTCATGGTTAAGAGGTGCTATTATTAAGAGGGGAAACGTTTAAGACATGATTAATGTGGTTACAAGAGAGTAAGTTTAACCCCCTTTTTGTCTCTTTGTCCTTCTGCTGTGAGAGAACATGGCTTTCTTTCCCTCCAGACAGTACAATATTCAAGGTGTCACCTTGAAATCAGATTTACCATAGCTGCAGGTGGCCTGATATCCTATTTCCCGGTCTCCAGAACTGTAAGTGAATACATTTTCATTTTTTTATACATTATCCAGTCCCAGACATTCTGTCATAGCAGCAGAAAATGGATAAGACACTGTGTATAAAGCAAAGACTATCAAGAAGACTAAGATATTCTGTCACTGAGGTTTTGAAATTCATGCTTGCACATCCACCACTGTCCCCAGTAAAAGATTATTTCATGCTTAGTACTTAATTCATGTAATGATGAATCCAGATAAAATAACATTGACTTTCCTGATTAGTATACAATACTTTCCCTTTTCCATACTGTACTGTTAGTCACTATGAATAGGGTACATTAAAAGAGTAGGACATTATGTTCCCACTTATTGAGGGTGAGGTCTACATAATTAATTTGAAATTCTTCTGCATACATTTGTCTTTTCTCTACTGCTCACTGTTTTATCTAATCATTTATTTATGACAGCAGGTATTAAATGATATTTACTTTATAGGTTAGGTTATAATCCAACACTCTATTCATTTTCTTTTTCTAGTTGTTCCAGCTTTGGATATTGGGAGTTCTTTCAGTTGGTTCCTTTGACACTTTGACATACTCCCATGTCAATGTGTTTAATGTTCAGTTGCTTTTGCATTCTTGCTTCATTCCTAGCACTGCAAATATTCCAGGCTCATCTTATATATTTCCTCCTCCAGTTCTGGAATTAACTATTTCTCCAAAATTATGATTTTTTTAATTTGATAATCGTATTATAAGCCAATATCTGAGCATTATTGCAATAAGGGAATCATTGCTTTAAGGATTTCATATTTGATTAGCAAAGACGTATATGTATACATACTAACATATGTATATACACGTAACTATAAGCATTTGCTTTGTAACCATCTATATCTATAAGCTAAACATGAGTAAGTACTAATGTTTCTGATTCTAGTCCATTAACACATAAGCCATTCTATCACTCTTCCCTTGCTAACCTGCCCATCTCCTCTCCAACAGTAAGAAACCTGGTTATTAACAAAATTGTTCAATTTCAGAACACACGTATAGCCATATTAGAATTATTAACCTGTTCCCTATGGGAAACAAATTTTATCAATGAGAATGCAGTGTTTATGTGCAGTTTCTTTTGAATTCAGTCTTTTAGCACCACCTATTTTCAATGTTACTTGGGTCATTACCTTTATACCTATATACTTTATTTAGGTTGTTTTGTACATTTACACAGTTCAATTTTTGTTTTTCAGAATATGTATTCTTTCCTTTTGTAGTTTGGGTAATAATGCAATACTTCCTTATTTATTTTATTTTTCAAAATTGTCCAGCTTTGGCTATTGGGAGTTCTAGATTATCTGACTTTCTAAATTATTTGTGTAACTTGCATAAATTAAAGATTACTCTTTGTATTGTACAACTCTATGGATTTGGATGGATAATGCAATTTATGTAACATTTTATGTTATGCAGAATGATTTCAGTGCTCTACAAAGTGCCCTGCATGTAACTAATTCAACCATTTCTTCCTAAGTAATATGCATTTAAGGCCATTCATGTCTTTTGGTTGGTTGATGGCTATTTTTTTAATTGCTGAAAAATATTCCATTGTATGAATGTACCACAGTTTGTTTACACATTCATCTTTTGAAAGGCTACTTGGTTGGTTCCTGATGTTGGCATTTATAAAAGAGTTATTGTAAATATTATTGCACATTATTTATGGACATGTTTTATAATCAGTTGTGTAAATACCTAGGATAGACTTATAGAAAGAATTAGAGGAAATATTCCTTTTGTTTTTATTTTCTGGAAGAAATTGTAGAAAACTGGTATGTTTTCTTAGATATTTTATAGCGGTCAGTGAATCAAACTGAGTTTCTTTGGGGAGAAAGATTATAAATTACTTATCCAATTTATTTAATTAATAATAGTAGGTCTTTTAAAATAATCTATTTCTCCTTGTATATGTTTTCTTAGGTTCTGTCTTTTAGAAAATTGGTACATTTCAACTTAGTTGTAATATTCATGTGATATAATACTATAATGTTGTTCATAGTATTCCTTTGTTATCATTTTAATACTCAATGGGATCAGTGATTATGATCCACCTTTCATTTCTGATATTGGTAAATTTTGTCTCCCTTTTTTTTTTTTTTTTTTCCTGTTTAATGTGGCTAGACTATCAAATTTATTTATCTTCATTGATATTTTTTTGAGCAACCAGCTTTTAGTTTCAGAGATTTCTAAAATTATTTTCTTTCCTCATTTTTACTGATTTCTGCTCTATTTAGTTGTTATTTCTCTTCCTCTTACTTTAGGGATACATGACTCTTCTTTATCTAATTTTCTAAGTGGATATATTATTTTTAAATATATTGTAAAAAATAACTAACTAAATCTTTTCTCAATTGTGTAGATTTCTCAGGCACTAGTTGTCATAAGTTTATGCTAATTTCCTCTCTCTACTGTCAAATGGTGGTTATTGAAGCAACCAGAATGGATGTTTGTAACAAATCCTTTAGCTCTAAGACTTACACATTTGTTCTTACTTTTATAGGTATCCAAATTTTGTCTTAACCTTTCAGTGAGATTTTGGAAAAAACAAATGTCAAAATCCGTATCATTAAATAATGAACACCATAACCAAACAAATATCATCTTAAATGTATAGACAGGAAGAAGAGCTTTGTACATCTCTTAGTATCTTTCATAAACCTTCACATGACAGATTTTATTTAAAGGCATAAAGGATCATACGTGTATCCTAGTGTTAGTCAGGAGGACATAATGCTCTACCTATTCCAACTTTTGGATTCCAAGTAAAAAAATTATCTTTACATATGGGTCCTAAGAAATAAAACTCGATTTGAATAACATATTTTAAGGACATATTTTATTTCACTAATGGTAGGATATACATTTCATTATTGCAAGCTTATCTTAAGAAATCATACTGCAAACAGTGGTCAGTGTTTGTATTTTACTTAATTACATTTGACAACAGAAACTATTCCGACCATAAAAACAAAGGCTATCTTAGTAACTTAATCTATTGCTGCTACATGACAAATCATCTTCTATGACACATGATTGGAATATCCAAACATTTCGATTTTTTAAGAAAAGCATTTTAAGAAATAATTTAAAGTACACTACTCTGCAACAAAGGAACTGTTGGCATATCAAAAAAAGGGGCTTAGAAGTGTGCTTGTCTATCCTTATTAGATACTCATCTTGAATTTTGATAATATTTGGATAATAACAAAACTTTTCTGGTTGCTCTCAGTGATTTGAATTTCTCTCTGGCAATTTTGTTTTAATTTTTAAAAAATATATACTAGTTTTAAAATAAATATCTTTTTCATATTGTGGTGGGTTACAAAAATAAAAAAATATATACATAATAAATAAAGATATATATTTTTTCAACATAAAAAGAGGGATATAACTCGTCCTTTATACTATTACATTCCCAAATGGAAAATTAAATAAGGTAAAAATACCCATTCTTCCCAAATTTATATCTAAAGCAGTTCTTATCAAATACCAGTAGACTGTAATGAAATTATTTTAATTTTGTTTACTAAATGGGAGAATAACATGAGGGGCCTTCTAGTTTTAATAATGCAGAGTAGTTTAGATTACAACTTCCTTTGAGAAAAACTATTAACTTGGGCACAGAGTCAAATTCTGCTTTATTATATTAGACAGCAAAGGTACAGAATATAAAGGAAACCCAGGAGGTAAGCCTGACATATGGGACTTTATATATATAGTCAGAAAATAGTTCAATTCCAACAAGGATGAAACGTATAATCCCTTATCAAATTATTATCTCAATATCGGAAAAATGTTTTAGGGTTATCCAAAACATTTTGTTCATTCCCATAGCCACCTACCTGAAGGCAATATAAATCTTTCTAAGGGAAAGTAACAACATATTATTTTTCAAATTTTACTACAATTTTTTCACATACAATATGAAGTGTGCGATTTAAACACACACACAGCACACGCACAAACAAAAATATGACTAGTGACATGGTGAATAAAGAAAATCTCATAAAAACCAAAAGAAGCATTGGATAACAGAAAAAAAATCAAAGTGATTCAGTGAATGGGGTTTTCAAACATGGACTTTAAAACAATGTCCTGAATATATTCAAAGAAATATAAACAAAGATTAGGAAAATATGGCCAGGAACTGGAAACCATAGAATACTTAACTTTTGAACACTTATTGGTTACTAAAAGTTTAAAACTAACTGATATAGTTTAAAACAACAGAGTGAAATATATTGTTACTTAAAATGAAAATTGCACACATCAAAAAACTAACATTAGTAGTTGCAGATAATATTTTAAAGTGTATATTATGATGCTTTTACTACTAAACTCAGAATACATTTTGTATTATACTGTCCAATACTATTCAAAGTAAAATGAAAGATAATTTATTCATTATATATAGTAGATATATATATATATATA
>NW_016806351.1:232159-234282 GCF_001698545.2 Rhinopithecus bieti
ATTAATGCTTTCTTCCCTGAAGAGTCTTAAGTGTGCAAAAGCTCACAAGGAAGGGTTATGGATTTTTTTTTTTTTTTTACATCTAGTTTTGGCTCTAGTCTAGCGTAGAATGAAAGTTATATAAGAGTCATTTATCTTTGTTCCCTGTCAACTTAAAACCAAAACAGTTATTCTTTCTTATGAGAAGATACAAAAGTGGTGATTAATTTATTTATTAGAATCATTAATGACAAGAAGAGAAAATATGGATTTCATAAGATCTCCAAATGTTTTGACTAAAATTGTGATTTTTCCCATGACATACAAAAGAGAAAATAACTTCTGCTGGGCAAATCTGCAACTTGTAGTGGCGAGCTGTATGATAAAGAGATATGCCAAGGTACATATGTCTTTCAGAGAAACGGAGGAAATTACTGAAGACTATATTTAGAGCATACTGGAAATGATTGCTGAATCCTAATGTTAAAGTTATAGATACAGTTACACTTCTTCTTCTTCTTTTTTTTTTTTTTTTTTTAGATTATACTTTAAGTTCTGGAATACATGTGCAGAACAGACATGTTTATTACATAGATATACATGTGCCATGGTGGATTGCTGCACCCATCGATCCATCATCTACATTAGGTATTTCTCCTAATGCTAGCCCTCCCCTAGCTCCCTGACAGGCTCTGGTGTGTGATGTTCCCTTTGCTGTATCCATGTGTTCTCATTGTTTAAGTCCCACTTATGATTGAGACATGCGGTGTTTGGTTTTCGGTTCATGTGTTAGTTTGCTGAGAATGATGGTTTCCAGCTTCATCCATGTCCCTGCAAAGGATATGAACTCATCCTTTGTTATGGCTGCATAATATTCCATACTTTATATGCACCATATTTTCTTTATCAAGTCTATTATTGATGGGCATTTGGGTTGGTTCCAAGTCTTTGCTATTGTGAACAGTCCTGCAACATTCATACGTGTGCATGTGTCTTTATAGTAGAATGGTTTATAATACTTTGGGTATGTGGTGGGTTACAAAAATAAAAAAATATATACATAATAAATAAAGATATATATTTTTTCAACATAAAAGAGGGATATAACTCGTCCTTTATACTATTACATTCCCAAATGGAAAATTAAATAAGGTAAAATACCCATTCTTCCCAAATTTATATCTAAAGCAGTTCTTATCAAATACCAGTAGACTGTAATGAAATTATTTTAATTTTGTTTACTAAATGGGAGAATAACATGAGGGGCCTTCTAGTTTTAATAATGCAGAGTAGTTTAGATTACAACTTCCTTTGAGAAAACTATTAACTTGGGCACAGAGTCAAATTCTGCTTTATTATATTAGACAGCAAAGGTACAGAATATAAAGGAAACCCAGGAGGTAAGCCTGACATATGGGACTTTATATATATAGTCAGAAAATAGTTCAATTCCAACAAGGATGAAACGTATAATCCCTTATCAAATTATTATCTCAATATCGGAAAATGTTTTAGGGTTATCCAAAACATTTTGTTCATTCCCATAGCCACCTACCTGAAGGCAATATAAATCTTTCTAAGGGAAAGTAACAACATATTATTTTCAAATTTTACTACAATTTTTTCACATACAATATGAAGTGTGCGATTTAAACACACACACAGCACACGCACAAACAAAATATGACTAGTGACATGGTGAATAAAGAAAATCTCATAAAACCAAAAGAAGCATTGGATAACAGAAAAAAAATCAAAGTGATTCAGTGAATGGGGTTTTCAAACATGGACTTTAAAACAATGTCCTGAATATATTCAAAGAAATATAAACAAAGATTAGGAAAATATGGCCAGGAACTGGAAACCATAGAATACTTAACTTTTGAACACTTATTGGTTACTAAAAGTTTAAAACTAACTGATATAGTTTAAAACAACAGAGTGAAATATATTGTTACTTAAAATGAAAATTGCACACATCAAAAAACTAACATTAGTAGTTGCAGATAATATTTTAAAGTGTATATTATGATGCTTTTACTACTAAACTCAGAATACATTTTGTATTATACTGTCCAATACTATTCAAAGTAAAATGAAAGATAATTTATTCATTATATATAGTAGATATATATATATATATA
>NW_016806351.1:236987-241195 GCF_001698545.2 Rhinopithecus bieti
TCTTGGCTATATGGCCTCCTTTTGGTTCCATATGAAATTTAAAGTAGTTCTTTCTCATTTTGTGAAGAAAGTCAATGGTAGCTTGATAGGGACAGTATTGAATCTATAAATTACTTAGGGCATTGTGGCCATTTTCAAGATATTGATTCTTTCTATCCATGAGCATGGAATGTTTCTCCATTTGCTTTTGTCCTCTCTTATTTCCTTGAGCAGTGGTTTGTAGTTCCCCTTGAAGAGGTCCTTCACATCCCTTGTAAGTTTTATTTCTAGGTATTTAATTATCTTTGTAGCAAATGTGAGTGGGAGTTCAGTCATGATTTGGCTATCTGTTTATCAAGACCTTCGATAAAATTCAACACCCCTTCATGCTAAAACCTCGCAATAATCTAGGTATTGATGGAACATATCTCAAAATAATAAGAGCTATTTATGAGAAACCCACAACCAGTATCATACTGAATGGGCAAAAACTGGAAGCGTTCCTTTTGAAAACTGACACAAGACAAGGCCTGTGTCCTTCCCTTTAGGGCAATGAGGTTGCCCAAGCCCCAGGTTGGTCTAGTAGTGCCATCCAAGAGTCAGGGACCAGAGTCAAAAACCTTAGATGTCTACCTGGTGTCCTATTGTATTGTGGCTGAGCTAGCACTCAAACTGCATAACTCAATCCTTCCCACTCTTCTCTTCCCTTTCTAAAGGGAGGGGAGCCTCATGCCATAGCCACTGCCACTCCAGGCTATGGGGAATACTCCCAGACTACCTTCAATACTCCCTTAAGTCCCAAGGTCTCTTAAGGCAGCTTGTAAATACTGCCTGACCTGGGACTCACCCTCCAGGTCAGTAGGCTCCTCTATGGCCCAGGACAGGTACAGAAAAGCTATCCATGAGTGAAGTCCTGGAACTGGGGACCCCTAGAGCCCACTTTGTACTCTACCCAACTGTGGCTGTGCTGGTGCCTGAGGTGCAAGACAAAATCCCCTTTACTTCCCCCGCCATGCCTCTTTTTTTTTTCAAGTGGAAGGAGTGTTGCCTCATAGCCACCACAGCCGGTTATGTGCTGAGTCTCATCTGAAGCCAGAAGTCTCAGAGGCTTACCCAAGGCCCTCAATATAGTATCTGGGTATCACTGTTGGTTTTCCAGGACCCAAAGGCTCTTCAGGTAGCCTGTAATGAATGCTGTCAGGATGAATGCTGAAGGACTTTTCTTCCAGGTGGCTGTTTCTCTTCTGGCCCAAGATGTATCTAAAAATGTCATCTGGCAGTAGGACCTGGAATGAGGGGACTCTGGCTTTTACTGGTGCCATATCCTGCTGTGGCTGAGTGGGTATCCTAGATGTAAGACACAGTCCTCCCCACTCTTCTTTCTCAACTCCTCAGTTGGAAGGAAGGAGTATCTTTGGGAGCCATGAGCTATGGAGTGTGGGGCTAGGAGAGGGGTGATGCCAGCACTCCTTTGACTGCCCTAGCTGGTGTCTCAGTAGGTCGTGCACCCCCATGCACTACGCTGTCTCTGGGTTTAATTTAGCACTAGAACTCGCCTAGGAGTTGCAGTCCTTATGGACTAGATTGCTTTTCAAGTTCACCTGGAGACACAGAGTGCCGTAGCCCTCTGTGGTGAGGTTTGCAAGCACTCAAGTTTCAACTGCTGGGATAGGCAATCCCCCTCTGTCTAAAGCTGGTTTAAATGCTCCTTCCATGGGTGGGCATCAGCTGAGTTTGGCCTGTTTTTCCTTTCTGCTCTAACAGGACAGCCCTGAGGTCATTGCTTCGTTCTTCTTCCCCCAGTGCCCAGAGATCTCTCTGCACCATGCTGCTGCTGCAGGGATTGGGGGAGGAGTGGCACCTGCGATTCAGGACTGTTTTTTTAAATCACTCCAGTGCCTTTTTCAGCAATATGAAGGTAAAACCAGGTACTGTAAGTGCTCACTTGATTTTTAGTTCTTATGAAAGTTTATTTTGTGTAGATAGTTGTTAACTTGGCATCCTTGCAGGGGTGACAATTGATAAAGCTTTGTATTCTGCCATCTACTCCACCCCTCCTCAAAACATTTTGAAGAAGCTTTCTATTTCTCATTTGCAAACATTCCGAAAGCATGTTTCTGTTTTGATTTCTTTTTTTTTTTTTTTTTTTTCAGTGGGGGCACATACATTGGCAATAGGGCTTTATATATCCCCATGTGTAAACATCTTTTGAGGCTCACTTTTAACAAATTCAGAATTTCTAATCTGTAGAAGAGTTACCTGCAGAAGTTGTCATCATGCCAGCTCCAGTTCATTGCTCCTTTAGATTTCTAGCATGTCTTTTCTGTGTCCAAGGTTATATAACAAATCTTTCAAAATACTATAGGAATTATGTTATTCTTCAACATGAAATATATTGACTATTTGAAAGTGTGCACTTGCCTTACAGATATTTAAGCATTTTTGTTTGTTTTCTAAAAAATAAGTGAAGTTTTACAAAACGCCATCATGTGTGATGGGTCCCCCACCACATTACTAAAGAGCTGCCTGAACTCTGAAGGCCAGGTGGTAAGCCAAGGCCATGATGTCCAACCAAGGAACAGATGTATCTGAAAACCCAAACGTACCTACAGAAGAGTATCAGAGACCCTACCAAAGAAAACAGTCCCATCACACGCACATACAGTAGACAAAGAGCCAGAAAATCAGTTTAAGAGCAGCTTAGGAATGGGAGGGGCCCAGATCTCTAGAGCTATCCCGCTCCCACTCAGGAATGCTGTATATGTGAGTTTTAATAAACTCATCTACTAACCAAGCTGGACTTGTCTAAATCATTCTTTGGTATCTCAGCACCATCCCAGTTTTGGGGATTAGGGAAGAGGCATTACACTATGTTTTTCTCTTGACAGACACCTGCTGAACAGATCTACAAATTAGTATAGCGTAAGTGAGTTTTGCTGATAAGAAACCAGATAGAAACCTCTTATTTCTCATAGTTTACCTAGCATATCTGTCTAAAAAAGCTTTTAGAAAACTACTTTCCTGTTGTATGGCACTATGTTTCAAAAAATAAACTTACTGGGCAACTTAGATACTTTCAAGCAAATTATTTGTGAATCAGGTCCAAGTGTTAATCCAAGCTTTAATATTTCTAATTAATTAACCTTGGCTACAGCAGCTATAAGCTGCAAAGCAAGGGATTACTGGGTGACTTATCTGAGAATAAAACAAATCCATTATTTGAACAAAATATCTTTAAAATGGTTGCGTGAAACCTACAAAAGCTTTGAAGCATGTTGATATAAAAATCACTCTCAAAAGCTATTTAATTCCCTTACGATACTAAAACCCACTCAGCTCTAAAAGAAAAAAAAAAAAAAAAAAAAAAACCTTCAAACTTTAAAAATTTGGGGATTAATTTTTTTTTTTTTAAACACAATTCCATCCATTCTAGTGTTTGAACAGCAATTGAAGTAAAATACTTATGCAAACTGGAGCAGACGTTATTTTCTACAGGGAAAGTGTGTTGATTGGGTTGTGACACTTCCATTTTTTAGCACCTTTTTTAGAAAATCTTGAATTAAGCAGTGAAATAACTTTTATTTAAATAAGAAACTAATGGAAAATTCAGAGAATTTTGCCTTTCTGGAACCATGTATACAGATAAACACAATAATCCTATGATATTATATTGACTTAAAACAATTTTGTATATTTACTTTCCATAAAATAATGGTTATTAGAATTTGAAATAAACATGTAAAAAAATCAAGTCAATTCTCATATATTTCTTAATGATTGATCAGATTCCCTACGCCCTGAGGAGCATAAATTCAGTGTAAATGAATTTCAGTAAATGAATTTCAGTTCTGATTCTGCCTCTTAGTGTCACTTCAACATAATCATAATTAATTTAACATATTTGTGGTATTGTATTCTTATTATAAGTTCATAAAAATTAAAGTATTGGAAAAGGCCACATTCCACATGCATTTAACTTAATGATAGCTTATAGGCAATCACAAAACCCTGTAATACATGTATCCCAAAATATTCTAAGAAAGATTATGGATTAGAAGATGTCAAGAGTCAAATGGGGAAATATGGGTAAAAATTACACATTGAATATATCTACTTTTGCTTAATTTGCAACATTAATGAACATTGAGTAGATTTGATTTTTAGAACATAAACCTATAAATGAGTTAAATGAAGCAAAAAAAAAAAAAAAAAAAAAAAAAAAAAAAAAA
>NW_016806351.1:244170-295788 GCF_001698545.2 Rhinopithecus bieti
AATGAAGTGAATCCTTTCTTTAGTATTTTCAATATTTCAACTTTTATGATTTTGAAAACTCATTGCTATTATCATTACTCCACAAAGTCTAGAAAACAAATAAAAGGTGTTAGATTAAGGGGCCTTATAAGAAGGGGCCTGAAAAATTGCATATTTTCTGGCAGGTACCTCATACTCACTTAATCTCCGTTTCTGAGAGTATGCCAGAAAATCTGCATGGTAAGCACCCCAGGAATTTTGATACCCACAAATTGCAAGATTATTGTTTTAAAAATGGTTGTTAGCATAATTTTTGAAGTTTATTCTTAAAAAACAATTATTACATAAAATGTCATAAGAGAATAGAACATGGTACCAATCACAATTACTTGTTGAACGTAAGTGATGGCATAAATAAGTCAATAGATTAGGGATAAAACAACTCTACATTTCTTGAGGTTGGGGAAAACTGATGAGAAAATGTCCCATCAGAAAAGAATAATGCATAATGCACTGCCAGCCAATGGTTGCCATATAGGAAATTGATCTTAGTGTTGCTAGATCTGATTTTTCAAGAAATAATGAAAATAGGCATTTTAAAATTTGAAGTCTCCCAAGTTTTAAATATAGACAATCACTTTTTTGACACATTGCTGTGCATCAATGTGGAAGCCAAATATACTGATTTGTGAGCTGCCTCTATCAAGCAGACTGGCAATTAGCAGCAGTTTATCTCTTGCCATTCCCATGTTATGGGTAAGATGTTTGCTGTGTAATGAAAATTATTTACTTTGTAGGCAGAAAAATAAGTATACCTTGAATCTCTTTCCTGTTTCCTTAAATAGTGCATTTTAATGAACATGTATAGATAGATAGATAGATAGATAGATAGATAGATAGATAGTTAGACAGACAGATAGATAGATAGTATTTCCCACATCATTTACAAGCAGATACTTGAGATCAGAGGAGAAACTTGAAATTCTAATAAACAGAGGCCGTAATCTCCTTGACAATTACGTGATGTATGTATGACAATAGGACTGACATAGTAGTGCAAAATTAGTAGTACACAATTTGTGTAATTTTAAGACCAAGTTCTTTGTCAACAGATAATCAGTTCAGACATGACTAAAATTAGAGTATCAAAGTACTGGAAGTTCACTATAAGAACATCTTAGAAACACAGGGCACAGAACTATGATAATTTCATGCATCTCCCCTCTCATTTTAGACCCGTCTACCTCTTTCCCATATTCTGACATCTAGTCTTTTCTTTTTTTTTCTTTTCTTTTCTTTTTTTTTTTTTTTTTTTTTTTTTTTTGAGGCACAGTCTCGCTCTGTTGCCCAGGCTGGAGTGCAGTGGCACCATCTCAGATCACTGCAAGCTCTGCCTCCCGGGTTCACGCCATTCTCCTGCCTCAGCCTCCTGAGTAGCTGGGACTACAGGCGCCCGCCACCACGCCTGGATAATTTTTTGTATTTTTAATAGAGACGGAGTTTCACACTGTTAGCCAAGATGGTCCCGATCTCCTGACCTCATGATCCGTCCGCCTTGGCCTCCCAAAGTGCTGGGATTACAGGTGTGAGCCACTGCGCCCCGCCCTAGTCTTTTCTTAGCAAAGAGTTTCCATAGCTTGGTAGGAGTGTGAATATAGAATCAATACTGTAAAATTTAATGTTATATATATGATGTAGTAACACAATAATGACCATAGAGCCCAGATTCAAAATACTTCTTTAAGTCTCCTTTCTGTGTAACTCCACTAAATTATAAATTCTGTGAAAGAAAAACACAGTCATATTCAACTCTGTATCCCAAGCACAGAAAAATAACTTGTCCTATAGCAGAAGATCAATGAATATTTGTTTAATGACTGAATTAAAATACACCTAGCAATATCTAATATATTGGATCCTTTAAGTTATTTAAAATATTTGGCTGTATTTTGTGTAGACATTCCTAGATTTTCCTTAACAGCTTGTATTGGGACTAAAGGGTTAATGATAATAGATTACTATTTGTTGACTGCCTGTACTTTGTCAACAATGTGGGAGGAGCTGTAAGTTTTTTGTTTTTGTTTTTGTTTTAAGTCATTGCCTTTAGAAACTTACTGTAACTAGTGGGATAGTAATGAACCTGACAGATATTAAACACAGTATGATAACTATTATATAAGAATTATGAAAACACAAAGTGGATGATGCTTCTAGGACAGAGTTTAGGGGCAAGGGATTTTTCTGGTGGAAATCTTTTTTAAACTGAGACTTGAATGATGCAGAGTAATTCGCTGTTGGAAACATTCCAGTGGCTAAAGTTAACATGGTAGGAAATAATACGCAGCTTTAAGCTGAAAAAACAGGAACAAGACTGTGTCAGCAATCCTGTAGCTCTGACGGTGAACTTGATCTTTACCCATGAAGGAACTATCTGATTGCAGTACAGATAATGTTTTGGAGAGAGTACCGGAAGAGTTGTATTGGCACTATTTGTTTGAATTCTATTACAGTAATACTGGGGAGGAATGGTGTTGCTACAAATCATCTGAATAGCTGTGATGGGATGAAAAGAACTGGAAAGATTTGAACCTAATGAAGTTGCTGTGTGGTACATAAAAAGCAGTAGAATACCAATTATTTCATAGAGTGTAACATGTAGAATGGATAGAATTTATTGATTTTTTTGGCAGAACTGTGAAGACAAAAGGAGTCAACAATTATGCTGAAGTTTCGGGCTTTGAGTTGCTAATGGCAATGTAAGTGCAGAGGTCATTCTGTGACTAATAAACCTTTAAAGATAATTTTTTGTTATTTATCTTAAACTTTCCAATGCCAAAATTAATAAACGTATAATAATTCAAACTTTTTCTTTCTCTGTATAATATGTGACTTCTACAGATTTTTTTTTCTAGTTTTATAAATGTTTTGCTGAGAACTATAGTGTCGTTTGGAGAAGTCTCTTACCAGGATTAAATAAGATCTACTGGGGGGAAGGGTAAATTCAATTGTTATTTACACACACACACACACACACACACACACACACACTAATCATTATTTGGTAACTCATGGAAGGTTACTAACAATATCATGTTTATTTGTAAAATGTATTTTTAATAGAATGTTTAGGAGTTGTTTTTCCTATAAGTCAGTTGTCATTTTAAAAAACTAATTAGCAAATTTCAGTCCAAAATTAAGAACATATTAGGAGAAATTGCACCAACATACATATTCATAGCTTTATATTGATTTACTCTATGTTGTTAATTTCTAACCTTCAGCAGGGAATGAGTTGGGCTGTTTCATCTACATTATTATTAGAAATGTGAAATAAAGAAAGAGTATGATGAGTAGATTTGTATATGTTCACTAATATAGGGCAAGTTTTATAACATTATAAAATCTATACTAAAAATATTACAGATATACACTAATTATGTTTGTTTAAATTTTGTGGAATAAAATTATCTCATTATAAATAATTTAGTTTTCATAATACTCCTTTTTAACACAGAAACAAAAATGGTATCATTTATTTGTTGAAATTGACTCAGTGCTAGTTAAATCCCCATGTATCTGTCAAGCTGTCTTACTGTCACTTTAGAGCCTGTCAGAAATAATCATTCTGTGGTCTCACAATCACAAAGGTGCAAACCCCAGATATGCTTGCCTTTTGTATGTCAAGAATTGTGCAGACATGAAATGTTTAATAAAACTACTATGGGCACACAAGTAAGTACCATCCCACCTTGTTTTTGCTTGGCTTTCTGATTTTGTTCATTTCATTTTGTTTTATTCAAGAATAGGCCCTGCAAATTAATCTGGAAGTTTTAAAAAATGTAGGTACAATAATGTATTAGTTTACTAAATATATCTATAAAATATAAAATTTAGTATTAAATTAGAGTATGACAGTGAATATTTTGTTAAGTAGAATCCATAATATGAAGTTATTGCAATGTTTATTTATAGAAACCAATACCTTCAAACACTGTTTAAAGAAATCTGGCACCACTGTAGTTATTCCCTAACACATGACAATAAAAGGCAAATGAGAGTAAACACCCTTCCTGTAAGAAAACACTGAAATATTCATGGACTAGAGAAAATGGTTAGTTTATACATTATTACAGGTCACACATAATTTAAATAAACTATTAATATAAATTACAGATATTTTAGAGATTAAATATTATTTTCCAGTTTCTAAATTTTATATATCCTATGAAACTCCTTTTTCAGAAATGACATTTGAAAGGTTTATATTATGTAAATATATTCTGATTTTCTTGAGCTGCAAGAAAAGATACACACACATACATATATATGTGTATATGTATATATGTATATAAATATGTATACACATATACTTGATATATCTTCCATCAACATTAAGTGGGCTTTAGTTTCAGGCCAAATGTTATAATTCTTTTATCACAACCAAGAAAGAGAAGACTACAGTTATGAATAATTGAACACGATAGACCTAACACTTTGTGCCTACAAGATCATTTGCAACATATTCATCACAAGGATTACTGGTAAAATGCAAAATTCAAATCAGTATGGAAATGATATGATTTTACTGAGAAAAAATACAATTTATATATTAAGTTCACAAGATTGCACTACACTTTTTCTAGTATATATTCTTAATGGGGATTATGAGGACATCTACTAGTAGATTTTATCTCTGCTACTGACTTATAGAGTATTTGTTAAAATATAGATATTATAATCCTGGGGCTAGAATTTGATTGAGTAGCTTCAGACTGGAGCCAGAGGCTCTTAATTATTTTCTCTTATTTTCTTTACTTTATTGAGTCTCTTCTTTTAACAAGCTTCTTGATCCTTGGTAATTCTGAGGATCACTTAAGTTGCACAATCACTGTGTAAAATAAAAGAGACTTCATTTTGTGCTTTGGAAGCTCAGATTTTGTTTTCCTCAGTGTATCTTCTTTCAGTATTTTAACCCATTAGAATGGATGAATGGCCAAATAGTTGGAAAAGAAGAAGAAGAAGGAAAGAAAAAGGAAGAGGTGGAGGAAGAGGAGAAGGAGGAGAAGCAGGGAAGAAGAAAGAAGAATAAAAAAAGAAAAGGGTTTAATGTGCAAGACTGAAGGTTATTAGATCATTTGTAAAGAATGTTATTTGATCATTAGGGTGCTTGGGTTCCAATTCAGACTCCATGCCAGGTTAATTCTATTAGTTTAAGCAAGCTATTCAACCTCACTAAATCTTATTTTTTTTTTTTTTTATCATTAAGGCTATAATGATATCTATGTGTTGGGAAGATAATTAACAGATCAATACATGCTACAACATTTAGAATAGTATGTAATGTACAGAGTGGTTTTTTGTTACTGTATTTACATTGATTATTACTGTTGCTATTAAAGTTGGAATAAAAGATCCTACTCAATAATTCAAAAGTTCTTATATAAAAGAATAATTCCATGGCCTGTTAATAACCCTGTGATATGATTTGGCTCCCTCAAATCTCACACTGAATTATAGTTTCTATAATCCTCAGGTGTCATGGGAGGTTCCTGGTGGGAGGTAATTGAATCATGGGAATAGTTACCCTCATGCTGTTCTTGTGATAGTGAGTGAGTTCTCACAAAATCTGGTCATTTCATAAGGGGCTTCCTTCTTCGCTCAGCACTCACTTCTCTCACCTGCCACCATGTAAGACATGCCTATTTCACCTTCTGCCATGATTGTAAGTTTCCTGAGGCCTTCCTAGGCATGTGGAACCAAGTCATTAAGCCACTTTTCTTTATAAATTTCCCAGTCTCAGGCATGTCTTCATAGCAGCATGAATATGGAATAATATGCCATACAATATAAAAGTGGTGTCAAAATATCAACATATGATAAAACAGGAGTAACATGCTAGTTGGAATAAATCATAAGCATGTTGTTCATCTTAAATGAAAACAAGCACTCAAAGAAAACAAAACAAAACAAGAATAAACTATTTTCCTTGTACACACTTTATTTTTCCAATGAGTCATATACATGAATAGAGCAACACTTTCATTTTCGTATTCTCTGTTTTATAATACACATACACACATACACACACACACACACATACACACACACACAAATGCTATAATTGCCAAAAGTGACTGTTATTTTGGACACATAACATGCTTTAAAATGTTATGCTTTGGGCAAAAATATTGAGAGAGCTTTTTAGAGTAAATAATGAATAGCATGTCTTTTAACTATAAAACAAAATAACTGGGTTAAAGTCTGACACCTGACTAGAGTGTTATTGAAATCCATCCAAGTCTCCTTACTCCCAATGCAAAACTTTTCTACTGCTGAAACAATAAAGGGAATTAAAAGTTAAACAATGAAAAGAAAATTAAACTTTTAAAAAATTGTTATATACCTCTAAATAATGTTATTTTCCACAATTTGTTAGTAGAGAAATCAATTTTATGGACTTCTATTTTATTACTATGTTTTCATCCTATCCATCTATCTTTAAATGCCTACGTGTACCATTACTTTCTACTTCCAACTGCAAATCTTTCATCGATTTATTTATTTAATTTACATATCTGTGCTTTTATGTCATTTCTTTCAAACATGCTTTTACACTATTTAGAAGATCAGATGAAAATTAAACCTTAAGGAAACTGTTTTCTCCATTAAACAAAATAAAGTAAATAAAGTAATTTATATCAAACAGGAAAAGTGTTATATATGTGTGGGAAGTCAGTTTGAAATATTAATTTAATTTAATGAATAAAGTACAAAATATAAGAAATTTTGGGAGTTGTATGCCTTAATGTGTGCTTAAAATGATCAAATATTTATTTAGTAGAAATAAGCTAAACAATAACAATTTTTAAATGATAATGATAATAACCATGAAATAATGATAATGACTTTCATGTGTATTAATTATTTACTGCTGCCATAAAAATTTACCACATAGTTAAAGGCTTAATACAACACTAATTTATTGTGAATCTGTAGGTTGGAAGTTTGGTGCGCTCAGCTGGTATTTGTGCTTCAAATTTCACAAGTTCAAAATGAAGGCGTCAACAGGACTGGCCTCTGGAGACAAATCTACTTCTTGGCTAATTCAAGGTATTGACAGAATTCAATTGGTGAAACTGAAGTCCTCCTTTCCTTGCTGGCTCTTGGCAAAAGGTCATTCTCAGCTTCTAGAGGTAAAGAAGACAGATAATGTCTCTGCACTCATGATGTTTACAGTTTCATGAAAAATACTATCCATAAATTTTTATTTTAAGACTATGTCAATTATAATAAATAAATTTAAAAAACAGGTCGTAAGATAGACATTAAGGTGAAAATATGGGTGTCTCTAGGAAATGAACCAAGTAAAAATCTGGGGAAAGAGAATTCCAGAAGGAGAGAATACAGTGAGCTATGGTAATAGTCATGAGTGTGATTGCCCTATTCCAGGACCAGGAAAAAGGCCAATGTGGGTAAAGCAAATGAACAAAGGCAATGGGAAGGGACTCGGATTATACTATTTTATTAAGTTACAGTATTAGAGCATGGTGAAGAATTTGAATATTAATCTCCATGTGAGAAGGAGCTTTTGAAAGAGATGTGTATTGATGTATTCCAATGTATGTTTTACTCTTACTTTTATCTTGGGGTTTCCATTAAAATCTACTTTACAACATCTAGGCTAAAGGACTTTTAACATTGCTAAATCATGTTTTACCAGGTGAAACCACTGACTATTTTCACTATATATAATGTTCAAAGCTCCTATTTTATCTCAAAGGTTTGGATGATATTCTTTGTTTTAAAACAACAAAAATATTCAATACTTTAGACTGCTAAAATTTAAAAACTATTTTGTAATATGGCCCCATGAACATAAAACTTGCGTTTATTGAGATTATAATTTGGTATAATGCAAAAATAAAGATAAATTTGACTTATTAATATGTAAAAGTGATACAGGCCGGAACAACATAAAGACATTATGTGTTTTAGCTTGATTCACATTTTCCTTCTGTGGATAAATTTCCTCATAAATGATCTACAGAATAATTTTTGTATACAAGTTCTGGAATAATTATACAAAATAAAATGTATATTTTAAGGAACTTCTTTCCTATCTTTAATAAAAAGGCAAACAACCTACAATTTGCACTTTATTAAGCAATATATAAAATATTTATGTTTTTCCATGTTGCATGTAGAAATGATTAAATTTATATAACTGACTGACAATCATGATATGAAAATATTTAATTGGAAATGAAGTAATTCTGTTTAATTGAATTATATGTTTTCCTCAATGAAAGAAAAATTAGTCACCCTCTAAGAAAACAGCAGATACAGAAACTTGAGTACTTTTTTTTATTTTTTTGCATCCCAAATACCTCAGGATAATCCCAATGTAAAGATTGTTGCTGAGCTCCCATGTTTAAATAGGTAATCTCTCTGCCTGTTTTCAGATCTCTCTGAATCTATTAATATTGTTTCCAGAAATTGCAGGTTTGAGACTACTGAATTCATTACTATACATGCCCTGAGCAAGCAAAGAGGTCGCCATTACTATTGCAAAAGCTGGAGATATTTTCTGGGACAGATAATTATAGCTGAGAAAGATAATGCAGATGGGGCTAAATTCAGATAAAGTAATAATTTATTATAAAGCTTCCAGTTTTCATGCATATATTGCAAAAATTTTTAGAAGAATATGCTAGTCCGCAAAAATTTTGGTTATACTGTTTCAGTAATTTAAGGACATGCTACATAGCTTTAAAATAATGCTAACAAAATATATTCAACACAATTTAAAGATTTACAAGTGTGCAAGTGTAAAACTATTTTAAAGTATTCTCATTTTCTTTTCTCAGAAAGTTTTATGTTGATGCTCTTTTCATGAGATTTTTTTATTAGTCAGGTTTGATTATTTACAAGAGAAATTTAAAACTTTTAAAATTACATTTACATCTACTAATATGCAAATTTCATATTTTCCAACATTGAAGCTGTTATAACATATACATATTAAAGCTGATCCCCAATTGATCATTTTCCAATAAAAAAATCCGTATAAGAAATGGGAGAATGATAAATGATTATGATCAAATGCTAATACAGAACCATTATAGAACATTGGTGTACTAGTCCATTTTCATACTACTATGAAGAAATACCCAAGCATGGGTAATTTATTAAAAAAAAAAAAAAAGAGATGTTTAATGGACTCACAGTTCTACTTGGCTGGGGAGGCCTCACAATCATGACAGAAGGTGAATGAGGAGCAAAGGCATGTCTTACATGAAGTCAGGCAAGAGAGCATGTGCAAGGGAACTGCCCTTTATAAAGCCATCAGATCTTGTGAGACTTATTCATGATCACAAGACCAGCACGGGGAAAAAATGCCTCCATGATTCAATTACTCCCACTAGGTCCCTCCCATATCATGGAAGGATCATAGGAACTACAATTCAAGATAAGATTTGGATGGGGATACAGTCAAACCATATCAATTGGTTATAGCAGCACATAAAGTATTTTGAATAATTGTCCAGAATATAATAAAACCCTTTGTCTTAAGATAAACTGGGCTGGAGATCTACAACTTTCCCAATGGTATTATCTATTTCATCACCAAAATACATATTAGCTTATTATTCCGTAATATTTTATAACATTATTCTTTCTGTTAGGGACTTCTAATTTTATGTTTATTATTTAAATAAAATACATCCTTTACCAAAATAATTTTAGTTTAATGATATTTAATGAAATATGTAAGTAGGAAATCATGAATTCTATCAGTGATTCTACCTAGAATTTGTTAAAGTGGAAAGATGTAGTCTCTTAATATATCATTAATTAAATATGGAATGTTAATATATTAGTAATATAGTCTACTATATGTCAGTAATACATTATATTTAGACATTGCTATATCACTAAAAGATACAACATATTTAACTGATTTTCCTACTTAAAGAATAAAGGAATAACAGAAAGTAAATTATATATTATTTTCTGAATCCAAAAATAACAATTGAAGTATAAACTGAGACAAACACCATGAGGTCTATACTTAAAATTATTGATTTTATAACAGAGAGATTTGTTTCAATATACTTTGTCTTTTCTTAGTATGCTAAACTATTTTTTGACAATATTTGCATTTGGAAACTATGTTATTGAAATCAATATTTGAATATTATGGTAGAATTTATAGACTCAATTCATAATTTAAATGCTAATGCAAATGTTAGCACATAAAGCTATCATTGTGCTGTACTGATTGATTCAATCAAGATGTGATGTTAGTGGAATAGTTCAAAAAGCAAAATAATAAAGCCATGGCAAGTGAGATATTAAATGTGTTAAAATACTATCACTATCTGATAGAATTGATGTTTGACCCCCATATCCATATTCACATTAACTAAAAGAAAAGAAAACAGTTATTCTCATCTTCAGGAGCTTCTTTTCCAAAGATGATCTCTTCTTTTCCTTTTCTTCTCTGTAATACATTTAGAATAGGTAGATGAAGATGTTCTAAACAAAAGCATGAGGACATTAAATAACCGACTATATCTTTAAACAATTAAATACATAATAGTAGTAGAGTCCTTGTGATAAAAAGAAATTTACATCATATTTGTCAACCTGCCACTAAATACCTTAAATTTGTATATGACTTTTATTCCAATGATATAAAAATATGTATCTAAATTCCTGTTGAAACACTATAATATAAAATACCAGCCATCTGCTGGGCCAAAAGCTCCAGGCTGTGGGCAGCACACTAACTGCACACCCATGGCACCACTGCCCTGACCGAGGATAAACTGACCTTGAATCAGTGTGTCACCAGACCACCTACAGATGTACCCCACAATGCTCTCTGACTCTGCTAAGCTCAGAGGAACAGCGGAACTCAAGGATTTGTAGGTCTTCTGGAGATCTAGCTTTTGACTTGGGCTGCACCTAAGGGAGGGGAAGTGTTGCCTGAGAGGGCCCTTGGGCCTAAGGAAATGTGGGGACAGTGCCAGTGAGTAGAGGGGGTTTCCCAAAGGCCTGGGAATGCACTTGGTAAGGAGGGCTTTCTCTTGCATCGTTCCCCATAATTCCCATCCCAGAGCACTTCAGATAATTTACTGAAATACAAAAGAGTCTATTTGATGACCCCTACTCTTAAGCACCATCTACTAGCTTACAGCCTGAATTATGCCACCAAACAAAATTAAATTCCTTCAGCATGCATTGCCTGTGAAGCACAATGCAGGAAACTAGCCACAACTAAGAAACCCATGAAGACTCTTGGCCCTCTTGAAAGCACCCAGAAATAAAGCCAATTGACTATATACAAAACACACCACAGTCTGATACTCAAAGGAGAAAAAACTATATGAAAACGAAAAGCCTCATCCAAACTGCAACAACCTCCAAAAGTTAAAGAAACACCAGCTTGCTCAAATGATTAGGAATCAGCACAGGAACTCTGGCAATTCAAAACTTGTAGTGTTTCCTTACCTCCAAAGAATGACACTAGTTCCCAGCAGTGGATCCTAACCAGATTAAAATATCTGAAAGGACAGACGAAAAAAAAAAAAAATCACAATCTGGATGGCAAGAAAGCATAACAGGTTCAAGAGAAGGTTGAAACCCAATCCAAGGAAGTCAGAAAACAATCCAAGAGTTGAAAGATGGCATAGCCATTTTAAGAAATAAATAAACTAAACTTCTAAAATTGAAAAATTCACTACAGAAATTTCAAAATAAACTTGGAAGCCTTAACAAAAAGCTAGACCAAGCTGAGGAAAGAATTCCAAAGCTTGAAGACCAGTTTTTTGAATTAACCCAGTCAAACAAAAATAAAGCAAAATAATTCTTTAATGAACAAAACCTATGAGAAATATGGGATTATATAAAGGGACAAAGCTTATGACTCATTGGTATTCCTGAGAGAGAATGAGAAAAGTAAGCAACCTGAAAACATATTTGGTAATTTTGTTCACAAAAATGTTCCCAATTTTTCTAAAGAGATTGACATGCAAATTCAAGAATTTTGGAGAATTGTTGAGAGATACTATACAGGACAACCACACCCAAGATCCATAATCATCAGACTTTCTAAGGTCAACATGAAAAAAAAGTCTTAAATGCAGCTAAAGAACAGGGTAAGATTATTTACAAAGGGAACTACATCAGGCTAACAGCCGACTGCTCAGGAGAAAGATTATAAACCAGAAAAGATTGACAGCTTATTTTGAGCATCCTTAAAGAAATAAATTTCAACCAAGGCTTTCAAACCCCACCATACTATGCTTCATAAGTCAAGGAGAAATAAAATATTTTCCAGAGAAGCAGATACTAAGAGAATTTCTTACCACTGGACCAGACTTAAAAGAGATCTTTAAGAGAATTTTAAATCTGTAAATGAAGAAGCAATACCTGCTACCACAAAAACACACTTAAGTACATAGCCCACGGACCCAATAAAGCAACTACGTAATTGAGAATACAAATCTGTCAGCTAACAACATCATGACAGGATCAAAAGCTCACATATTGACATTAACCTTGAATGTAAATGGTCTAAACACCCCAATTAAAAGGCACAGAGTGGCAAGTTTGATAAATAAACAAGATCCTACTGTCTACTGTCTGTAAGGGACCCATCTCAAATGTAATAACTGCTATAAGCAAAGTAAAAGGTTAAAAAGATTTATCTCAAAAATGGAAGAGAAGAAAGAACAGGGTTTGCTATTCTTATCACAGATAAAATACGCTTTAAGCCACCAACATAAAAAAGGACAAAGGGCATTATATAATGATAAAGAGTTCAATTCAGTGAGGAAATTTATCTATCCTAAATATATACTTATCCAATATTGGAGCACCCAAGTTCATAAAACAAATACTTCTGGACTTACAAAAAGGCTTAAATAGCCACATAATAATAGTGGGGACTTCAACACCCCACTGACTGCGTTAGAAAGATTATGGGGCAGAAAACTAACAAAGAGACTCTGGGATTAAATTCAACACTTAAACAACTTAATAAACGTCTACAGAATACTCTGCCCAACAAACACAGAGGATACAATCTTCTTATTTGCACATGGAACATACTCTAAGATTGGCCACATACTTGGCAACAAAGAAAATCTCAATAAACTCAAAATAATCAAAATCATACCAACCATGCTCTTGGACCACAGTGGAATACAAATAGAAATCAATACCAAGATTATCTTTCAAAACCACCCAATGACATGAAAATGAAACAACTTGCTCCTGAATGACTTCTAGGTAAACAACAAAATTAAGACATAATTTTTTTAAATAAATATAAAAGAAGAAACAACATCCCAAAATATCTTGGATGCAGGAAATCTAACGTTAAGAGTAAAGCTGATAGTGGTAAATGCCTACATTGAAAAGTTAGAAAGATCTCAAATTAATAATCTACCATAGCACCTAGAGGAAATAGAAACACAAAACAAATCTCGAAGTTAGCAGAAGAGCAATAACTGAAATCTGAGAGGAATGAAACAAAATTGAGAACCAAAATATCATACAATAATCAACAAAATCATAAACTGATTTTTTGAAAGGATAAACAAGATCAATAGACTACTAGCTAGATTAACAAAGAAGAGAGCAGATTTAAATAAGCAAAATCAGAAATAACAAAAGTGACATTACACCCAATCCTCAAGAAATGCAAAAGATCCTCAAATACTATTGTGAACAACTCTCTGAACAAAAACTTGAAAATCTAGAGGAATTGGATAAAATCCTAGAAACATATCATGTTCCAAGTTTGAAGCAGGAAGAAAGTGAAATACTAAACAGACCAATATGGAGTTCCAAAACTGAATCAGTAACAACAACAACAACAAAAGCCTACCAATCAAGAAAGTCACAGACCAGGTAGATTCACAGCTGAATTCTACCAGGTGTGCAAATTAGAGCCCTTACCAATCCTACTGAAACTATGTCAAAAAATTGAGAAGGAGGGAATCATCTCTAACTCATTCTGTGATGCTGGCATCAGCCTAATACCTTGACAACCTGAATGAAACAAGGATACCCATTCTCACCACTCTTATTCGACATAGTACTGGAAGTCCTAGCTAGAGCAATCAGGCAACAGAAGAAAATGAAAATACAAGACATTCAAGTAGGAAAAGAGTAAGTCAAATTATCTTTCTTTGCTAATGATATGATTGTACACATAGAAATCTCTAAAGACCCTGCTGAAAGGATCCTAGAAATGACCAATGACTTCAACAAAGTTTCAGAATATAAAATCAGTGTACAAGTATCAGTAGTATTTCTATACAACAATAATATGCCAACTGAGAGTCAAAGAATGCAATTTCATTTACAATAGCCACAAAATATGAAATATCTAGAAACACATTTAACCAAGGAGTTGAAAGATCTCCACAAGGAGAACTGTGTAACACTGCTGAAAGAAATCATAGACGACACAAACAAATAAGAGAGTTCCATGCTTATGAACTGGAAGAATCAATAGAGTTAAAATAACAATATTGCTCAAAATAGTCCACAGATTCAAGGCTATTCCTATCAAGCTACCAATGTCATTTTTCACAGAACTAGGAAAAACTTTTCTAAAATGCATGTGGAACCAAAAAAGAACCTGAATAGCCAAAGCAATCCTAAGCAAAAAGAACAAAGCTAGAGGCATCACACTACGTAACTTCAAATTATACTACAAGTCAACAGTCTTCAAAATATCATGTTATTGGTACAAAAAGACACAGATCAACCAATGTAACAAGATAGAGAACTGAGAAATAAAACAGTGCACCTGCAGCCTCTTCAGCAAAGTTGACAATTATAAGCAATGGGGAAATGACTCCTTATTCAGTAAATGGCATTGGGATAACTTGCTTCCATATGCATAAGAATGAACCTAGACCCCTTCTTATAATCATATACATAAATTAACTCATGATGAATTCAAGATTTAACATAAGACCTCAAAATATAAGAACCCTGCAAGAAAACCTAGGAAATACCCTTCTCAACATGGGCCTTTCGAAAGAATTTATGGCTAAGCCCTAAAATAAATTGCAAAAACAAAAGTTGCTAAGTGGGACCTAATTAAACAAAAGGTTTCTGCACAGCAAAAGAATGTATCAGAGTAAAGAATTGACAGAGTAAACAGAAAACTTACAGAATAGGAGAACATATACTCAAACTATGCGTCTGACAAAGGACTATTGTCCAGGATCGATAAGGAAATTAAATGAATCAACAAGAAAAAACACATAACCCCAAGGACATGAACAGACACTTCTCAGAAGACATACAAGTGGCCAGCAAACACTTTAAAATGCTCATAATTATTAATAATCAGAAAATGCAAATCAAAACCCCAAAGAGATACCACTTCACCCAGTCAGAATGGGTATTATTAAAAAGTCAGAGAGTAACAGACGTTGGCAGGGTTGTGAAGAAAAGGGAGCATGTATACACTATTGATGGGAATGTAAATTAATTCAGCCACTGTGAAAAGCAGTTTAGAAACTTCTCAAAGAACTGAAAATAGAACTACCATTCAACCTAGCAATCCTATTAGTGAGTATACACCCAAAAGAAAATAAATTATTTTAGCAAAAAGATACATGTCCCCCTCCCCATATTTATTGCAGCACTATTCACAATAACAAATGCTTGGAACCAACTTAGGTCCCATTAATGGTGGATTGAATAAATAAAATATGGTACATATACACCATGGAATACTATGCAGCTGTAAAAATGAACAAAATCATATCCTTTGCAGTAACGTGGATAGAGCCAGAGACCATTATCATAAGCAAATTAACAGAAACATAAAGTCAAATACCATACATTCTCACTTACAAGTGGGAGCAAAAGACTGGGTGCACACAGACATAAAGATGTGAACAATGAGGACTACAAAACGGAGAAGGAAAGAAGGGGGAAGGGTTGGAAAAATCACCTATTATGTATTGTGCTTACTACCGCAGCATTACACAATACACCTTTATAACAATCCTGAACATGTATAATTGCCTTAATAATGAGCTCTTTAGCACTCTACATTATTTCCCTAATATTAACAACCAAATTAATTTATACCCTTGATTCTAAAAGTTGAAAAAAAAACATTAAAATATGAAAAGAAGTGAGGTTTTCATCTGAATCCCATATGTGTATTTTCATATTGATAAACATTTATTAATATCTTTAATCTGTAATTTGTTAAATTTTACATAAAATTATGAACTCATATGCAAATTATTTCTTCATTTGTAGAATCTACTTTCACTGATACAAAATTTAGCTGTATTAATTCTTCCTATGGTTATGAATGCACTATTTCTAATTCAGAATTTCCGAGTCAATGGCACAGAATCTTTTTTTTTTTTTTTTTTTTTTGTTTAGCAGGATCTCACTCAGGTTGCCCACGCGGGAGTGCAGTGGTGCAATATGGACTCACTGCAGCCTCGACCTACCAGACTCAGACTCAGGTGATTCTCCCGCCTCAGCCTCCTGAGTAGCTGGAACAACAGGCACGTGCCACCAAACCTGGCTCATTGTATGTATTTTTAGTAGAGACGGGGTTTCTTATGTTGCCCAGGTTGGTCTCCAACTCCTGGGCTCAAGTGATCCTCCTGCCTCCCAGGGTTCTGGGATTACAGGCATGAGCCATCATGCCTGGTTAGAACCTTTTCAATTTTGATATGTAGTTTCATAGAATATTTACAAACATATATCATATTTTTTGCCACCTAATTCCGTACTTGTCCATCACATTCTCCACTGAAAGCCCTATATTCCACTTAAATGAAATTGCTTACAGTTACTCTAAAGCACCTCTTATATTGTTTATTTGATAACATTTCTTCATTCACAAATATCTTGCCTTCTCCATTTCTACCTATAATAAATGCCACAAATTTTCAAAAAATATGTGACACTTTTCAACGTATATTAGATCATTCTTAATGCTCTATCCTCAAATTGCATTGTAATTTTCCCTTTTAAATTCCAATAGCTCTTGTTTTTAAATGTTTATTACCATGTCTTTTATATTACTTATTCTTTCCACCTTCTTACCATTATTCATGATAAATTGCATTGTGGGTACACTCTTCTCCTGCACACTAAACTTTTTAAGAGCAGGAACTGCAGGTTGTGTATAAAATCTAACATCGTATGTTGAATAACATAAGCCAAAATTTAAAAGTGTTGGCTAAGGAATTTGTTTAAAGGATAGAATTTAGCTGAGTTTTCCTTTTCTTCACAGTAATCATAAAAGTTGTAGTCTGTCCTTATATCTATCCCATAAAAGATCCACAGTCCTTTGCCTTTTGAATACTGGGAACATGACACAAAATTAAAAGTGAGCACATCGCTGAAATAAAAGCTGAATATATTCTCGCTGTGCTATGAATGTAGCATCCTGCATACTATATATGATAACCACTGGAGGCCTGCCGTATATTTTAATCTTCTCACATTGTCAATTGTCAGAATTATTGATTATCAATGCATCATATTAAAAATTGCTCATCTTGTTAAATTTATTATTACAATAATCCCAAAATCTACCTGTATCAACTACTTGCTTAAAATATATAATTGTTCATTTTGTCAAGAGGGCTAAAATTAGAAATCTCATGAGTGGTACGTTTATCTGACTTAGTTCACAACACTCCAGACACACATTCCAGATACATATATTTATCTTATTTTCAGGTAGAGCAATAATGGTGCTTGTGTTTTCCTCAAGGTCCTGAAGTCGGGTCACTTTTACTGCCTCCATTCCAGCTACTGATGAGGAACTCTGTATAGTTTGCCTATTTGCGGAAAGAGATTACCAGGCATTTGCACTGGCCCTTCCTAGGGTTGGAGTTTGGGTAGCTCTGGTTTCACGGGTTTCTGAATGACAAATGTGGGGAAGTCAAGTTTCCTGGAATGAACTTTAAATGACAGGAGACTAAAAAACAAAGGGTGATGGTTGATGAATGCTCAAATAGTACATATAGTCTATGCAAGGTAGGATTAAGACCTCTGACCCTGTCTGCTGAGAGTAACATTTTATTATTGCGGTTATTTAGAAATGGTGGAACACGACAGTAATAAATATCATTCCGCCTTATTGCATGAAAATGGGGCAGAGGGATGCCCTTCCTATGACTGGTAGCTATCACGTAGGAGACCAGTCCTTCAGTTCTGCTTATTAATTTGTGATCAGCCAGATAATGTACTCCTTATATTTATTCTCCCCTTTCTCTACCTCATTCCTCTTTTACCCTCACTACTCCTGGAATTGCACTCCCCAGTAAGGATTTGTGTGTGTGTGTGTGTGTGTGTGTGTGTTTGTTGTTGTTGTTTGTTTTTTGTGTGTTTGTTTGTTTTTGACGGAGTCTCACTGTGTCACCCAGGCTGGAGTGCTGTGGCGAGATCTCGGCTCACTGCAACCTCTACCTCCCGGGTTCACACCATTCTCCTGCCTCAGCCTCCCAAGCACCTGGGACTACAGGCGCCCATCACCATGCCCGGGTAAATTTTTATGTTTTGAGTAGAGACTGGGTTTCACTGTGTTAGGCAGTATGGTCTCAATCTCCTGACCTCATGATACGCCTGCCTTGGCCTCCCGAAGTACTGGGATTACAGGAGTGAGCCACCGCTCCCAGTCCCCAATAAGGATTTTATAAAATAGTTTGCTTTAGCATTTGTCTTCTGGAAAATTAAAGTTAAACATTCAATAACCTCGCATACCATTGTAGCTATATCTGTTACCCATTGTTATTGTTACATATATGGAGTCCCCCATGTAGCATTTAAATAACTGATTTTCCCAGAACATATCATTCCTATTTTAATATTTTGTTATTTATCTCTGTCTGGAATTATATGTTTTGCCTCATCCATCTGAGAACCTTATACTCTATGCAAACGACCTGGCTGAAACGTTCTTATTAGGTGTGGTAGGGATTGGGAAGGGAGCCTGAACAGAAATTTATGAATATATTACATAAAAATATGTGTTGATTTGGCCCAATATTTTATAAAGAAGAAAGATAAAATATTATTACAAAAAGAGTGAGGCTGTTCATATACGATTGTGGCAAACTTAACTCATAAATTTTACTGGTTCTTTTTTGCTTTTCATTCAAAGATATACTCACATTTCTCAGACCTAAAGAAGTTGTCACCCAAGCAGAGTAACACAGAAGATAGAAATGTGATGTCTACAAACATTAAATGCATGCTCTCTGTAAGTAAGAAGAATATACTAGAGTGGTATATCCTTTAGATTGCTCTCACAAACTAAGGGAGTTATAGTTTTAAGAATAAATTTTAATAAGCATAATCTGTGTTTTTTATTTCCTAGATATTCACTGTAGGCACTGTCTAGCTATTAATGATTTTTAAAAAATACGATGCCTTTATTTATCCTGTCCTATAACATGTATAGTAGCAACCAAATGTATATCACATTATGGTGGGTTTTTTTAGATGATAATTGTTACTTGTTTCTATCATTGTCTCACTCAACAGGTGAGCTCCTTGAGGGCCTGGCATATGGAAAGCACCAACGTAAATATTGAGGGGAATTGTTTTTCTGTGGTAGCTTTATTTTCTACATTTATGTTTATTCATTTATCAGTTGAACAGCCTTTTAACTGCATTTGATATTGGTGTAAAATGGACACAGAAGATCCTAATATTCATCATCTACTACCTTCCTCAATGCTTCCTAGGAAATATTAATTGAAATCTGAGCTCTCTCTCTCTCTTCTCTCTGTCAAACTGGAATGCTTGTTAGTACATAATTCCATTAATGCTATATAGTTGCAATCTGTCAAAATTTTGCAAAATGAATAAATAGTGTTTAAGTAGCCAAACCTCAGTACTTCTGTGCTTAACCACTACAGATAATGCTTCATTGAATATTGTGGAGCTCCTGGCCATCAATAGATAATATTTAAAGACCAACGTTTCAGCATCAGGAAGGTAACTGAGAAACTAATTGTTATATAGAAAAATTTAATTTGGGAAAGGTAAGTCAATGAAAATATTAGTGAGCAATTTAACTTTTAAGTTTCTAAATAGTTTCTTTTTGTAAAATACTTGTAATATGTTACCTGAACAGTTCCTCTAGTTCAAATGAGAGCACAAGTCTCATCTCTGCTATGAAATTTTTAAGAATTGTGTTGTCCTTAATTTACCTTATTCCTTAAAAATAAAGGTAATTGGTGGTGAAGAAAATAATTAGAATGTATAGAAATGATTATTGTTAATAAATTTGGTTTGATTATATAGCCCTAAGGTCTTTAAGATACAAAATTTAAAACTTGGTGTTAATATTGAAATTGGACATGAAAAGAAATGTCAATAATGGTCTATAGTTTTCTGCTTACATTTTTTTCTTCTTTTTTTACATAGTTGTCAAGAACATTTAGTGTTGAAAGGGTATTCTGCAGCAAATGATGTAGAGGAAAAATGGACATTCATATGCAAAACGATAATATTCAATCCAAATCTCTCACCATATTTAAAAATTAATTTAAAATGAATTTTAGTCCAACATGTACACCTGAAATTATAAAATTTCTATAACAATATATAGGAGAAAAACTTTGCAATGTAGGATAATGCAGAGATTTCATTGATAAGGATACACAATCCATTAGGTAAAAAGATTGACACATTGCACTTCAATGAAATTAAAATGTGCTACATGAAAGATAGATTATTAAAATGAAGAAAAGATAAACTACAGACTGGAAGAAAATGTTTGTAAAACACATATATTGTGTCTAGTATGTGGAGAATATTAAAATTATATAATCATAATAATTAGAAAATATACAACAGAATAAAATGAGCAAAAGTTTGAACAGTTTACCATAAAAGATGGCAAATAACCACATGGAAAGATTCTTAATATCATTACTCAATAGGAAAATTAAAATTTAACTTAGAATGGGCTACCAATACAAACATATTAGAATGACTAAAATTCAAACAAACAAGCAACCAAAATAATAAAAGAATAAAAGGCACGGAAAGAATGTCAATCATCTGGAAATTTCATATGCTGCTGATGTAAATTTTAAATAGTTCTGACACTGAGAAAATAATTACTCAGTTTTGAAATAAAATTAAATAAGCATTACATAACCCAAATCCAATATCCCACTCCTAAGTATTTACCCATAAAAACTGATTACATATGTTCATACAAATCTGCACATGTGTATAAAAGTCTTATTCATAACTGTCAAATTAGAAATGGTCTAATGTCTGCATCTGAAGAATGAGAAACAAATGTAGCACATCCATACAATATACTCAGAAATAAAAGGGAGCATTCTACTCATACCTGCAATGATATGGATGAATCCACAAGTATTATGCTAAGTAAAGTTTCCAGGCATAAAATGAGACATACCACAGGATTACATTCAAATGATTCTTTGAAAGGTGAAACTATAGGGACAAAGATCAGGACATAGTTTATCAGGGCCTAGAGTATAGAAGGATATGATTATAGAGATACAAAGGGGAACTTTAGAGAGATGATGGAAATTTAGAGATGACAAATGGTGTGTTCAATTTACCTAAATCACCAGAGAATCCTTATATACTTAGTCACTTCTTAATTTTAACTTTAAAATATGTGTAGGTGTGTATTGTATTTATTTTTTTTTCTTCTAAATTTGTGTATATTATTAAAACCAGCCCATCTGTCCCATAGAATTGATGCTGTTTTGGATAAACACAGAAATTGACCCCTTTGTCTTTTTTTTTTTTTTTTTTTTTTAATACTTTAAGTTCTAGGGTATGTGTGCACAACATGCAGGTTTGTTACATATGTATACTTGTGCCATGTTGGTGTGCTGCACCCATCAACTCGTCAGCACCAATCAACTCGTCATTTATATCAGGTATAACTCCCAATGTCGTCCCTCCCCTCTCTCCCCTCCCCATAATAGTCCCCGGTGTGTGATGTTCCCCTTCCCGAGTCCAAGTGATCTCATTGTTCAATTTCCACCTACAAGTAAGAACATGCGGTGTTTGCCTACCTCCGATGATCTAGAGAGCTATAAGAGCTTTAAATTTCCTGGCCAAAAATAAGACTTATTTTTACAAGTTCAGAATAGAGATAGTACATTATTGATTTTATTATTTGGAAAAGTAGGTGGCAGTAGAAATTTTTAAATTGTGTTTATTTCTAAGGTGTTCAATGAAATTAATAATATAGCTTGTTTCAGATCTTTTCCTTTAGGTAATGAAGAAAAGCTGTGATATGGGTACAAAGTTTTAATGTTCAGGACAGATTGGCCTTGTCCTGAAGAAAAGTATATTGACTAGGGATTCTCTCAAAATACTTTAGTTGTGTTTTCCATCCTTAAAATTAAGTGGCATTCATTTGGATTAGTAGTAATAAAAAACAGTGAGACTTTCTGTTTTTTTTTTTTTTTTATTTTAAGCCTTTTATTTTTGTTGGGACTTCATGTGTGTACACACGAAAACAAAATATGTAAAACTGTTGCACTGGCTTGAAGATTCTAGTGGTGAAAATTTTCAGTTGTATCATTTGTTGGCAGTACTGTATCTTGAAACCAATCTTGAAAATACATGATAATACTCTTTTAAATGGATGAAAATCAATTATTAAATGCCTAGTTTTACTTTGTCCCTGCTTTGTTGTACAGTATTTTAGTGAAAGGAGATTATTTATGCCATATTGAATTTTAAAACTAATATATGCATTTACCAATTTTACATAATGGAGAGAAAAGTTAATTTTCTTTGATAAGTTTGACATAGTAATATGATATTTTTATGGCTATGGTTATAATTCTGTCACTACAATGCTAGTTATGAGATATATGCCAGTAGTAACCTAGCTACTTTAATGCAATGGTTTCAAGTGCTACAGGCAGTAACTACTAGATAGCAAATCACGGTGTTGTCATTTGTAATACGTTAGTGGAAATGATAGGACTTTCCTCAGTATTAGTATACAGGACCACTAAGTTCCCAATGTCCTTCTTTATGTTTCTAAGCATTTCATTAAACATTGGCTTCTATTCTTAGCATAAATGCATACACTATATTGGATCATTTATGCTGTAAATAGAAACTTATTTTACAGTACAGTGGTATATATGCATATAATAAGTCGAGTCCTCCTTTATTTTAATTTTATTTCTATATTGCTTTTAAAGTATTTGGAGGATCACTTTGGTTAAATGAATAACTATTATTTTACAATGACATGTGATTTTGTTTTGATCAAACGTTTTGATGCTTTGAACATATCTAATAAGTGTCCTATTAGTGAATCCTTATGCTGTTAAGTTACAGGGCTTTGATTCCTGTAACTTATACAGGAATCCTGATACAGGTCTGAAAAAGGTACTGACTTTTGCTATATCTTAAACAGTTAGATCTTCTTGTTCAGAACAGAGAGAAGGTGATGATCAAAATGAACTGTGTTTGTGAGACACAGGGCCAGAAATTAAAACCACTCAATCCCTCTAGGTCCAGGGACTACCATGAAAGAGGTGGGCATGTAAGATTTTAAGGGCCAACTTTGAGAAACAACACTAGTTATTGTTGTTGTTTTCTGGTGGTTATGCAGACTTTAGACAGGGCTTACCATTCTAGGCCAACATTGAAGACACAGCTTAGCTTGGGAGACCAGGCCAGACTGTGGCATCTTAAACGGCAAAGGAAACTTCTTAGAGTCACAAGCAATTCTGTAACCTTACTTTTAGGCTTTTAGTTTTCAGCTTTCATGTTGCTTAAAAGGGTTTTGACATTTTCATTCCTATCTGACTTAGAACATTTAATTGGCTAAAAATCCTTTAATTCTGAGTTCCTTGGCTAAGGGACAGGTTGGACCTAGGGCAAGTAGCCACACTAACCCAGCAACAGTAGAAAACAAAATACAGCCCTAAGCCCCTCACTGACTAAACTGACCCATCTGTGGCCTAAGGAAGCTTAGTTCTCAAGACAGGAATCTTACCTGGGAAATGGTCTTGCCTCTTTCCCTGCTGAGAATATGGCTATCCCCCAGAAGTGAGTTGGCTCATAATCTCTTTGAAATGTTGAGTGAAAGACTATTTTCTGAGCCTCAGACTCCCTGACACTTGAGGATGTTTCCTCCCCCAAAACAAAAGCTAGATTATTAATAAAACAATTTTAAAATACATTAGTATCTCTGAGTTTGCTTTCAACAGGCTCCACTTCAGTATGGACATGTCTCTCCACTCTTTCAAACACAGGATGCAAGTTCTCCTGAAACCTGGAGATCCCATGAGGCTGAAGACCACCTGTAACCACAAGGGGTCAGCCCTTTTTGAGGTGCTGCTGACCTCCCATTCATCTGTCAAGTTAGCCAGTGTTAAACTGTGGATTCATGATACTCGTGTAAAATCAGTGCCTCTGATTTTATTATGGAGATTATTATGGTCTTTTGAACCCTCAGATGGCCTTAAGTTAATATTCAAAGTCTGGTTCAAAACTATACATAAGATATAATAAAGGGAACATGAGGTTTTCAGGATTATTCTCTTGGATTGCTCATATTTTTAGTATTTTAAAATTTGGGTCATCTATATTATTAATCATCCTAGTCAATGTGGCTTTAAGTGTTGTTCTAAAATCATTAATAAAAGAACACAGGTCATGGTATTTCAACAAGCTGGATGCCAATCAGGTACTCCAGACTACTTCCATTTACAGGGTAATGTTTTCATTCCTCATTATTATCCCATGATGCACCTTCTCAGTATGAAGCAGTCAGAAAGACTGGTGACCAAATTCCCTATGATTGAGAAATTGATATATTGAAAGAATACTGAATTGGACTGACTGTCCCATAGAACCGATTTTTTTTTTTTTTTTTTTTTTTTTTTTTTTTTTTTTTTTTTTTTTTTTTTTTTGTGGGGACAGGCAGTAAACAAAGAAATTGACCCTTTGGTCTCAAAGCTTGAAATGTGTAATTTGTCTTATCAGAGCTCCTTACTCAGGAAACCAATCCTCAGGCCTCCCAGATGATATCAAGCAACTGACACTCAAGAGACCACCACCACATCCAGACAATGAGATGACAGGTCCCTTATCCATCATGATACCTTTCTATGAATACCTATTCCTTACTCCTTCTAATTCCTGTTTTCCTACATAAGTTACATTTCCTCCCTGCTATATAAACTAATGTTTCCCAGTTGAGGAGACACATTTGAGACTAATTTTTCTTTCTCTTTGGCTGCAGAACCTGAATGAAGCCACCTTTTCTGGTAATACTCATTGTCACAATAATTGGCTTCTTGTGTGTCAAGCAACAGGACCTAGACAAACCCCTGGCATTTCAGTAATATTATATTTTTAACATTTAGTGCTACATTTAGTGTCTTTTCTATAATGAATGGATGTACTAGTCTTTTCTCACATTGCTATAAAGAACTATCTGAGGCTGGGTAATTTAGGAAGAAAAGAAGTTTAACTGATTCAGTTCCACAAGCTGTGCAGGAAGCATGGCTGGGGAGGCCTCAGGAAACTGCAATCATGGCAGAAGGTGAAGGGGAAGCAGGCACAGTTTCACATGGCAGAGCAGGAGACAGAGAGTGAAGGGGGCAGTGTTACACATCTTTAAACAACCCTATCTCATGAGAACTCACTGTCAAGAGAACAGCAAAGGGGATGTCTTCTCTCATGATCTATTCACCTCCCACCAGGGCCCTACTCCAACACTGAGGATTACAATTCAACATGAGATTTGGGAGGGGACACGGAAACCTACCATATCAGAGGACATTCTTTATTTCTAGAATGTGTTACAGACCTCAGATATATGCTCCTATGGTATTTTTATACCATTGTATCATAGTCTATTTTATTTGCTAAATTATTTTTTCTTTGCCTTCATTACACTTATTATTCTTGAAGGTACACACTATAAATGTTGTATTCATCATTGATGTTCTTCATCAAGCCTAGAAATCTTCATTTAGATGATGGTTAATGATTTTACTAAATGAATAAGTTTGAAGTGATAATAGGAAATTTAAACATTTACCTCTAATAGGAAATTTAGTGAAGTCAGAAATTAAATGATTCTGTGTTGGAATTTATATGCCCACTTGTTTATCTAAAGGCAACTTCAATGAAGTGTCAGTAACTAAATACTTGGACACTGCCAAGATCTAACAGTCCTAGAAGATAAATGATTTGTACTGCCAATCAAGCTTTCAAAGACACAAATCAATAACACGCATCTTTATCGTACCTCATCATCTACCCATCATTGATTTAAATTAATGAAGTAGACCAACGCTATGATGCATAAAAATGAAAGTTACAAAAGGAATATTGTTGGAATCATGTAAGTAAAAATATTAAACCTAAGTTTCCTCTAACTTCAGTAAGTATAGATTTTTATTATGAATTTAAATTATTTATAAAGAGGTGTGGGTGTCAGAGAGTTCTGCTTATATTAATATCCATTATACTGATCTTTTCTCTTGTTTTCACAAAATGCATGCAAGAATTTATAGCTTTGTCATTAAGGGTATTGAGAATAGGAATAAATAGACTGCAATAAAATCATGATCATAACATTTATTAATTAGGTGATCTTGAATTATACATGCCTTAATTTTATCCTCTATAAAATGGGTATAAATATAATTGACTAACTTAACTAGATATTTTTAAATTAAATAATTTGAGTATACACACAAGTTAATATATTAAGCTTACACATAAAAATCTATATCTACAGGCTTGGGCTTATCGATATTATTTCTAACTTAATTCATTAATGTGTTATTAACTTTACATTGTATATTTCTTCAATTTGTTAAAAATATTAAAATCTTTTTTAAAATTTAATCTTACAGAACTCAAAATATAAAAATGTGCTTGCCTATGTTGAAACCTAAAGAAAAGATGTTTAAAAATATTTAATCAACAAATTAATAAACTTTTATCAATGAATTGGTAGATTTTCCTAACAGGCATTTATTTTTATTATCTTTTAAAAAATATGCACTACCTCTGTGAATTTAGGTTAAAGGGTCTGGAGAAAATATTACAACATATATTTAAACTTATTTATATAATGAGTCAAAGTGAAAGATAAGGCTGTAAAACAAACCAATTTATGAGAAAGTAAACTATACATTTCTGCATTAAGATGTTTCTCATTGCTCTCAAAAGACTAAAAACAATCTAAATGATAATTGCCTCTATGAATAAGACCCTAAGTAAAATGGATAAGTGGAAATGAAAATCAATATTCTTTGAATAAAATGTTATTTGGATATTTAGAATGTTCTGTTTGAATACAGAGCACTTTATTTATACTGTTTACAATTTTTATCTTATTTCCTTTTGAGGTACTAAGATTCTTCTTTGAGCTTTATTTTTGAAATTGTGTAGATAATTCATACTGTCTTCAGAGACTTTCAGAAGCTCACGTGGAGTATTAACACCAGTTATCTATTGATTATATTAGTACATATACCTACAGTGTCAAGCCTATTTCTTTATTACATGCCCAGTAATAATGTATTAGGCTAAAGTTTGTAACCTTGGGATTGTGCCATATAAGAAAACGTCTTAAAGTTTTAAAAGTCTTTACTTCATACAAGTCTGACAGAATGTATTTCATTATATTTCATACATTCATATATTTTAAAATATTACTTTATGTCAGAACAAGGAGTTAAAAAAACAAACTTTGCACTAATCATAATCAATGACAACTAATATTTCACTTAAATACATTTTTCTCTTGATTATATATATTTCTAACATATAAATGTGCATTTTTAGAGTGCTATTTTAAAAAACAGAACAGTTTCAAATGTTTGAATAATTGTAAATTTTAACATTATGATATACAAAGCAGAATCCCTGATCCTAAATAGCTTATATTTAAGTTTTTTTTTTTTTTTTTTTTTTTTTTAAATTTCAAGAGGTTGGAAAGAACATCACACTTAAAAAAGAAAAAAATCTAGGCAAAATCCAGGTCTGTTGCTCTTCTTGAGACTATCAGAGAGCTGAGATTTCAGATCAACCAAATAACCCGTAATCTAAGAAGACACATACTCCTTTAAAATGGTATAAGAAGTAACCACAATATTTCCAAGAGCAGAGGATACAAGATCCTGAATAAAAATTCAGTTTAAAAAACTGATGCATTGGCAATACCAAGAACAGACAGGCAGAAGAGTAAACCCTCAAATGGCCACAGATACAGGGGAGGATTACACCTCTTGCTGGTGTATTTTCCTTGAACCCCAACAGAAGCTTGCTGAGTGAGGAGGTGGGTGTTGAGGGTGAATCCTGAGAAAATCCGTCTCCCGAGAAAGCTTGGATAAGGCTATAGAGGGGAAAAATTCTGCACAACAACTGTTATCCAAAATCTCAACTATGGAGTAAGAAAGCTGTAATCTGTCAGTAAAAGGGAAACAAAAATGATCACCCTTAAGGCACTGGCAACAGTCATTAAATATATATGGGGAAAGGGAGCCTTCTACCCCCATGGATATAAAACACCTCCTGGGACCAGAACCATAGCTGGTGGAAGAAAAGCATAACTTTGAAGGATACTCCAAGAGACCCAGGGATACAGTGACTTAGAACGAGGGTCAAGCAGAAGAGCAGAGAACATGCCTCCCTGTTCCCCAACTACAAGCCACCAAGTATTAAGTAGAAATAACAGTACAATACTTTGTGAGATTTGAAAGAGACAGACTTTCTCTGAGGAAAAGCCTTTAAAGTTAATGGATGGAGAGAAGTCATTGAGTATAACTTTCTCACAACCAAAGTTCACACTAATCATAAGGTATCTATCTACAGCAATTAGAAGCTTAGATACATTATGGATAACCATTGATCAACATGTTTTAAAACCAGCCCAACTCTTGACTAGATTACACAAAGCCCATCCTAGGAACAAGGAGTAGAGAAGGGATGCTCACCTCAAAACCGGAAAACAACAGCCCTATTGATCTACATAAAATGTGTGGGTTTAAACAGAAATTACCCAGGGCAAAAAAGAGAAAACAAAAAACAAATACTTCCAACTGACAAAGAAACAGATCAGACTTAGATATGACAGAGAGGTTGGAATTATATGGCAGAGATTAATATATTGAAGGCTCAAACAGAGGAGGTGAAAAACATGTGAGAACAGATGTCATTTCAACACAGAGATGGAACATATGATAAAGAATAAAATGGAAATGCTAAAAATAAATAAAAAGCACAGTAACAGAGATCAATAATGCCTTAAACAAGCTCACTGGTATACTTGACATCTGAAGAAAGTAAGAATAACCTTCAAGAGATCTAAATAGCAATTATCCATACTGAAAAGCAAAAGAAAATAAATAAATAAATAAATAAATAAATAAATAAATTGTGAAAACAGAAAAAAATTCCAGGGCAACTAAGAGCTGTGAGACAATATCAGATGAAGTACAATATATATTTCCAAAATACTAGAAGAGTGAGAATATGGGGAAGAAGAGAGTATTTTAAGAAATAATAGCCATATTTTTTTTCAGGCTTACTTATATACATTAAACCTAAAAATTAAGAAGTTCAAAGGATATCAAACAGAAGAAATACAAACCACAAAATCCTAGGCATATTATTTTCCAACTGATGAAAACAAAACAGACAAAAATCCTAATAGTGACAAGAGAAAATAAGACGTATATCATGGATGGGAAAGAGATAAGAATTATTATACACATTTTGCCAGAAGTCATATAAGAAAAAATACAGTGGAGTAACATCTTTAAAATACTACAGAAATACAAAAAACAGAAACAAAAACCCACCAACTAAACAAACAAACAAAAACCTGTCAACCCAGCATTCTGTACTCAGATTTTGCAACTATTCAAAAACTGAGAGAATTCTCCACCGGTAGGATGATACTGAAATAAATGCTACAGTTCTTCAGAATAAAGAGTATGGCAACAGACAGAAATATAAATTTACATCAAGGGATTCAGAACAGGGAGAACTAAATAAACAATAAAGTTAAAATAAAATTAGATTTTTTTTCTTTTTTATACTATTTTTATTTGACAAAAGCTAAACTTTTGCAGTGCATTGAGTGTTTATATTATATACAAAACTAAGATATATGACAACTGTATCATCAAAGAAGGGAGGAATGGAAAATATATTGTTTTAAATTCCATACAGTACCCATGAAGCAGTATGATATTATTTAACTGTAAGTAATTAAAATGTCATATTATAAAGTCAGGGCAATTGCCAAAACCACAAATTGATAATGAAGATAAAATTAAATAATTAAAATGACCAATTAGCCCTAGAGAAGTCAGAAAATGAAGAGAAAAGAGCAAAGAACAGATGGAACAAATAGAAAACCTCCCTTATTTGGCAGCATTTATTTAGACATAGCAATAACTAGACCTAATGTGAGTGACTTAAACACAGCAATAAAAAAAGAGACAAATTGGATGAAAAAGCAATTATCAGTATTCTTTCTATAAGAAACACAGTTTAAACATGATGACATAGAAAAGATAAAAATAATAGGATGAAAAAAGATGTACAATCAAACACTACCCAAAGAAGCTGGAAGAGCTGCATTTATATTAAAGTACTTAAGAACGATGGTTATTAATGGAGATATTGCATGATGTAAACATGGTCAATTTTCCCAGAGAAACAACATTCCCAAACATATATTCTAAACAGAGCTTGAGATACATAAAGCAAAACTTGATAGAACTGAGAGAATAAATAGACAAATACACACTTATAACTGGAAACTTCAACGTCTCTCTGATATATAAAATAAGAAATTTGAAAACCAGTACAGTATAGAAGACCAAAATAATACTGTCTGCAATTTGACCTTGTTGATATTGGTAAAACACCTCATAACATTAAAATATATATTTTTTTCATATGGACAGGGAATATTCACCAAGATAAACCATTAAGGCTTCTCTGAAAGGCTTTGCAATCAGCTACATGATAGACTGCTTCATCTGGAATAAAAGAAGGCTCTCATGAAGACCCATGAAAAGTGTTGTGTCAGGTACTGTGGGATACAAGCTTCTGATTGCATTCCTTAGAAAACTCCAAGGCCGTATTGCTGGACTAAGTCAGAATTTACAGTACTCTAATTAAGCCAATGGGTTCATGAGACTACTAACCCAACATCAAGCAAAACAAATTTAGTTATGTAGGAATAAATGAACTGATGAAAGATGACTAAGAGTTTTGTTTAGAATATTGTTGATGCTTCATGTTCTATATTCTAATTATAAAGAACTCATTTTTATTTTCTCTTGAGTTGCTCATAACTCATAATAATTTAATGGAATATGCTTTTCTAAACAGAAAGCATATTTTTTTATTTCTGCCTAATCTCTTCAGAATTTGAAAATTCTGATTATTCATATTTTCATGATAGTATGATTGTTTGCATAGTTTCAGTTACAACTTTCCCTCCGTGTAACAGGATATAATTGCAAATATTGGTTTCCTAACCAAGGTTTTCACTGGAATGTCATATTTGAGAATGATGTGTATAGAATTGGATACAACTAGACAATTTTAAGAAACTAAAAACTAAAGTTGACTTTATGGAGCCAACATTTATAAAGTCCTCATGTGAAAACTGTATTCATGCCTAAATATAAACAAGTTTCCAGTCTTACAGGTGAGAAACGAAGGTCACTTACTAGCAGGCCTAGGAACCATAGCATATTTGAAGCATAACAAGAGAAAAGATATTCACCCAAACCTATAGGTATTGAAAGTGAAATCTGACAAGGTCTCATCTTGTAATGGTCATTTGAAATTCTTAAAAAAAAAAAAAAAAAACTGACAAATCAAACATAGCAAAGGATATGTGTTCAGTTATGCCTTTTGATGTACCTATCTAATAAAGGAGCCAATCTTTGTAATCAAGAATAATCTTAGTCATATTTGATCAAAAGAAGGAGTGAGTGTAAATAGAAATTTTATTATCTAATAGAAAACTTATCACAGCCTTGTGGGCTGTCAGATTCTGGTCCTGTTCGTTGTCTTTAAAACACACTTTTTCAGTGCTTGCTACATTTTTAATTGTTCTAGTTTATTTTGTTATCTATCTACAACTCTCCAAATTAACATTTTCAATTTTTCTCCTAACCTCTTGACATGACATCACTGAAGACTAATACTTGACTTCCCATATCCTTTTTGGGACTTAAAGTTGTCTCATAGCTGGTCTTTCCTCTCAGGAGATGAAAAAGTCCTGTGAGCTGAAGCTGGAAGACTTAAAATAAACTTCAAGGTACTCATCACTATAGCATATTATGTGTGGGGAACCTTCATGCCTGGAAATGCTGCTGTGTGAGATACTTGGGAGGTTACCAGAACTCTTGCATCCCCCTTGCTCTGCTCCAGAGAAAGTAACTGTGAATCTGAACAATCTTATCAAAACCTCACTGATGTCTATGTCATCATCAAAAACATTGAGATTACATAGTGGGAAATCTGTTGTTGCCACTGCTGTTCTCACTCTACCATCTAAAGACAATTTAATGCCAAAGTTAAAGAGTCTTCCTAACTAGGTGCCTTCTAGACTCAGAAACTGAGCTTACAGTCTGCCCTAAATATTAATCTTTGTTTTACTTTTATTTTCATAGGAATTCTTTGTTTTATATACCTGATTGCTCACACCATGCAGCAAATATTCTCTACTGCCATGTCTTAGCAGATGATTCCATTTATTCTTCAAATCTGTTTAAAATCTAATGAAATAAACCACATAAGCAACTCCTTATGTTGGTCTTTGAAAACCAGGTTTCTTTTTGAAGAAAATGAAGATCAGCCAAGGTTGTCTAATGTTTTTCCTACCTTCACTAAACTTTGAACAATGTTCTTTGTGACTCTAGGCCTATGACATTCCTTTTCTTAGAGCATTTACTTTAGAAAACTTATTATAATTCCCTTATCTGTAAATATTTATGAGCTTCTTTCTAGTTTACAACTCAGGAGTACCTTTCTCAAGAATCTGGGAGCTAGCCCTTTGAAGTGTAATCATCAAGAGTGATAGCACTTCTAATCTCTCCCAGTTTTTGTGGGAGGATAGGAATCCATTTTTTTTTTTTTCAAAAGCCTAACATCATTAATGCACTAAAGACTTTTTGTAATTTAATTATTTTCCTGCTACTTCCCTTTATTAGAATATGAGATGTTTGAGGAATTATCCAGATGTGTTAGTGAGTTGATGTGTTATTTAGTTTGAAGAACTTCAGTAAGTTCTTTTTAATACTGCATGTAGGAAATCTCTATGTGTTTCATGTGATCACATACAAAAAAAAAAAAATGAAAGTAGGTTGTATTTTCATGCTTCAGTTCTCAATGGTGAATAGTGAAACTATGTAATTGTTGCTCATAAACATTATCTTCATTTATCCATTTTCACAATGTCTTATGATATTTGGAACTGGAAATGTAGCATAAGCATATACAATTACATTAGATTTAATTGTCTTCTCTGTAATAAATTACATACTAAACACAGTCACTTAACAGACAGGAAATTATCAGTTTATTTTCCTTTGAAACAAATTAATATAAAAACTAAAGTTTCTAAAGCATATGATAATGGTAATTAATCTAAAATATGTTTTAAGATTAATTTTACTAAAGAAAACAAATTATTTGCTTAAAATGGAAATTTTAAATTGTATATGAATAATTATAAGCGGTGACAAATATCTGCATATGTTATGATACTCTGATGCATGAGAATAAATGCAAGTACCAACAGTAATATTTATTTGCTAAATTTTTACATGTATTACTTCTGGAAATAGATCCCATATTTTCTAACAACTAGAGTAAATATAGAATATACTGTTGTTTCCCCCATTTAATAGGCCCAAATTTAAAATCAAATCCATTGCCTCATTTTTTGATCCATATTTCATTGTAAAAATAAACAGACTGTCATCCTGTGGATTACCTACTTTCCTTTACAGTCATTCATTGTTACATTAGGTATTCAGTTAACCCTGCTCAATATGGATATATATGTCATAGTAACAAAAAAATTATGGTAATTTTGAAAAACATGACTCTTTATGACAGAATATTTTGATATTTTAATTGTAAATATAATTATGAAGGTCTAAATGTATCTCATTTAATTTATGAGGTTTTAATTTATTAAAAGATATGAAGTAATTTGAAAATGACTGATCAGGGATCAGGATGGCAGATAGTAGGCAGGACGAGCTTGCAGATCCCACTTGGACAGATAGACAAGCATGTGGAGACTCACATCATGAACTTTTGCTCCAAGAACTACCACAGCAACATACCAGGAAAGCTGAGATAATCAACAGACCCTTTGAAGGAACTGGATCACTGCTGCAGGCTCCCTGAGATGCCATAAAACTATGAATATGCTTGCTTTTTCAGCAGAGAGGCTGGTTGTCTGGGGCAAGTTCTTAACCTTGGTCAGCGGCTGCCTGGAAATAGACTCAGTGCTATTGAGGGCGTGCGGTGGGAATGATACTGGGTTTTAGTACTGCAGACTGCTTGGGAGTGGGGTGAAGCCTGTGACTGTTGGTTTTCCACATTTACCTGGTGATGTGTGACTCAACAAAGGCAGCCATAATCCCCCTAGGAACATAACTCCATTGGCCTGGGAACCATACCACCAATTCCCACTGAAGTCACAGCAAGTCCAATCCAAAGAGAGTCTGAGCTCAGACACACCAATCCCGGTCCCCACCTGGTGGTCTTTCTCTGCTCGCCCTGGTAGCTGAAGACAAAGGTCATAATCTCTTGGGTGCTCTATGGCCCTGTCCACTGCCTGAGAAACCCGAATACTTAACCAGGCGACCCTAAGGCAAGTTTGCTTCCTCTCTATAGTACAACAGCTGATGTTCTCTTGAAAACGCCACCTCCTGGCTGGAGGTCAGCCAGCACAAAACGAGTCCACTGAACAAAAACACAACCAAGGACCCTCAGAGAGTTCACTCCCCTGCTACCTCCACCAGGGCAGGTACTGGTATCCACAGCTGAGCGACCTAAAGATGGATCACATCACAGGACTCTTTGCAGATGCTTCCCAGTACCAGCCCAGAGCCTGTGAGCTCCACTGGGTGGCTAGTCCCAGATGAGCAAAAACAATCACTGAAGTTCAGCTCTCAGGAAGCCTCACATCTAGGGAAATGGAGAGAACAGTACATCAAGGGAGCACCCATGGGGAAAAAAGAATCTGAACAGCAACCCTTGAGTTCCAGATCTTCTCTCTGACATTGTCTATCCAAATGAGAAGGAACCAGACAAAACAATTCTGATAATATGAAAAAACAATATTTATTAACACCCCCCAAAAATCATACCAGCTCACCAGCAAAAGATCCAATCCGAGACAAAATCTCTGAATTCCCAGGAAAGAATTCAGAAGGTTGATTATTAAGCTAATGAAGATAGCACCACAGAAAGGTGAATTCCAACTTAAATAAATAAAAAACATGATACAGGATATTAAGTTATTCTGCAGTTGTTGGGTAGAATGTTCTGTAAATATTTGTTTTAGAAAAATCTTCAGTGAAATAGATAGCATAAATAAAAAACAATAATAAATTCTGGAAGTTAAGGACACACTGAGAGGAATGCAAAATGCACTGAGGAGTATTAGCAATAGAATTGAATAAGCAGAAAGAAAAACTTTAGAGTTTGAAGACAGGACTTTTGAATTAACCCAATCTGTCAAAGACAAAGAAAAAAGAAATAAACAAAAAATGAACAAACCATCCAATAAGTTTGGGACTACATTAGGCATCCAAATTTAAAGATAATTGGTGTTCCTGAGGAAGGAGAGAAATCTAAAAGTCTGAGAAATATATTTAAGGGAATAATTGAGGAAAACGTTCCCTGCCTTGCTAGAGATCTAGACATCCAAACACAAGTGCCAAAAAACATCTGGGAAATTCATTGCAAAAGGATAATTGCCTAGGCAAATAGTCATCAGGTTATCTAAAGTCAAGATGAAGGAAAGAATCTTAAGAGCTGTGAGGTAAAATCATCAGGTCAACTATAAAGGAAAACCTATCAGAGTAACAGCAGATTTCTAAGAAGAAATCTTACAAACTATAATGGATTAAGATCCTATTTTTAGCCTCCTTAAACTAAACAATTATCAGCCAAGAATTTTGAATTCACCAAAAATAAAGTTTATAAATGAAGGAAAGATACAGTCTTTTCTAGACAAACAAATGCTGAGAGAATATGCTATGACAAGAACTGCTAAAAAGAGCTCTAAATCTTGAAATAAATCCAAAAAGTACACCAATAGAACCTCCTTAAAACATAAATCTCACAGGACCTACATAATAATAACACAATAAATAAAAAGGTATTCAGGCAGCAAATAGCAAGATGAATAGATTAGTATCTCACATCTCAATACTAATATAGAATGTAAATGGCCTAAATGCTCCACTTAAAAGATACAGAATGGCAGAATGGATGATAATTCACCAACCAAGGATCTGCTGTCTTCAGCAGACTCACACAACATGTAAAGACTCACATAAATGTAAAGGGGTGGAAAAAGATGTTCCGTATAAATGGACACCAAAAGCGAGCAGGAGTAGCTATTTTTATACCAGACAGAACAAACTTTAAAGCAACAGCAGTTAAAAAAGACAAAGAGGGACATTATGTAATGATAAAATGACTAGTTCAACAGGAAAATATCACAATCCTAAATATATATGCAACCTAACGCTGGAGCTCCCAAATTTATAGAATAATTACTGCTAGACCTAAGAAATGAGGCAGAGAACAACACAATAATAGTGGGGCACTTAAGTACTTCACTGACAGCACTAGACAGATCATCAAGACAGAAAGTCAAAAAAGAAACAATGGACTGAAACTATGCCCTAGAAAAAATGGACTTAACAGCTATTTACAGAACATTCTATTCAACAACTGCAGAATAAAGTATTCATTAGCACATGGAACATCCTCCAAGATAGAACACATGACAGGGCACAAAAAAAGCCTCAGTCAATTTAAGAAAATTGCAAATGTATCAAGTACTCCCTCAGACCACGGTGGAATTATATTGGAAGTCAACTCCAAAATGAACTCTCAGAACCATGCAAATGCATGTAAATCAATCTGCTCCTGAATGATCATTGGGTCAACAATGAAATCAAGATGGAGATGAAAACATTCTTTGAATTGAATGATAGTAGTGATACAACCTATCAAAACCTCTGGGATACAGCAAAAGTGTGGCTAAGAGGAAAGTTCATAACATTAAATGCCTACATCAAAAAGTCTAAAAGAGCACAAAGAGACAATCTAAGGTCACACCTCATGGAATTGGAGAAACAAGAACAATCCAAACTCAAACTCAACAAAAGAAAATAAATAGCGGTCGGGTGCAGTGGCTCAAGCCTGTAATCCCAGCACTTTGGGAGGCCAAGATGGGCGGATCACGAGGTCAGGAGATCAAGACCATCCTGGCTAACACGGTGAAACCCCGTCTCTACTAAAAAAATACAAAAAACTAGCTGGGCGAGGTGGCGGGCCCCTGTAGTCCCAGCTACTCGGGAGGCTGAGGCAGGAGAATGGCGTAAACCCGGGAGGCAGAGCTTGCAGTGAGCTGAGATCCGGCCACTGCACTCCAGCCCGGGTGACAGAGCAAGACTCCGTCTCAAAAAAAAAAAAAAAAAAAAAAAAAAAAAAAAAAAAAAAAAAAAAAAAAGAAAATAAGAAACTAAATAGCAAATATCAGAGCAGAGCTAAATAAAATTGAGACAGACAAATTAAAAAAAAATACAAAAATAATTCAAAAAGCTGGTGTCTTGAAAAGATAAATAAAACTAATAGACCATTAGGAAGATTAACCAAGAAAAGAAAAGAGATGATCCAAATAAGCTCCATTAAAATGAAATAGGAGATATCAACACAGGTACCTCAGAAATACAAAGGATTATTCAAGCTATTATGAACATTTTTACATGAATAAACTAGAAAACCTAGAGAAGGTGAATAAATTCCTGGAAATATACAACTCACTTAGATTAAACCAGAAAGATATAGATTCTCTGAAAAGACCAATAACAAGCAGTGGGATTGATATGATAATTTAAAAATTACCAACAACAAAAAGAAAGGTCAGGACCGCACAGATTCACAGCTAGATTCTTTCAGACATTGAAAGGAGAATTGGTACCACTCCTATTGACACTATTTCACAGGGTAGAGAAAAAGGGAAACATCCCTAAATCATTCTATGAAGCCATTATGATACCAAAACCAGGGAAGACAAAAACAAACAAACAAACCAACAAACAACAAAACTACAGATCAATATCCTTGATGAACTTAGATGCCAAAGTCCTCAACAAAATACTAGCTAACTGAATTCTACAGCATATCAAAAATATAATCTACCATGATAAATTTGGTTTCATACCAGGGATGCAGGAATAGTTTGACGTTTACAAGTCAATAAATGTAATACACCCCATAAACAGAATTAAAAACAAAAATCACATGGTCATCTCAATAGATGCAGAAAAAAGCATTTGACAAAATCCATCATCATTTTGTGATTAAAACCCTCAGCAAAATTGGCATAGAAGGAGCATACCTTAAGGTAAAAAAAGCCATCTATGACAGACCCACAGCCAACATTATACTGAACAGTGAAAAGTTGACAGCATTCCCCCCTGAGAACTGGAACAAGACAAGGTTCGGTTTTACCACTTGTATTCAACGTAGTACTGGAAGTCCTAGCCAGAGTAATCAGACAAGAGAAAGAATCAAGAGCATCCAAATTGGTAAAGAGGAAGTAAAACTGTCGCCGTTTGCTGATAATAAAATGATATACCTAGAAAATCCTAAAAACTCATCCAAAAAGCTCCTAGAACTGGTAAATAAATTTAGCAAAGTTTCAGGATGCACAATTAATGTACACAAATTATTAGCTCTGCTATACACCAACGGTAACCAATATGAGAAACAAATCAATAACTCAACCTTGTTCATGACAGCTGCAAAAATAAAATAAAAATACTAAGGAATATATCTAACCAAGGAGGTGAAAGGTCTCTGCAAGGAAAGCTACAAAACGTTGCTGAAAAAATCATACACAACACAAATGAATGAAAACACATCCCATGCTCATGAATGGGCAAAATCAATATTGTGAAAATAATCATACTACCAAAAGCATTCTACAAATGCAATGTTATTCTCATCAAAATACCACCATCATTTGTCACATAACTAGGATAAACAATCCTAGGCTGGGCACGGTGGCTCACACCTGTAATTCTAGCACTTTGAGAGGCCGAGGCGGGTGGATTGCCTGAGCTCAGGAGTTCAATACAAGCCTGGGCAACATGGCAAAACCCCATCTCTACTAAAATACGAAAAATTAGCCGGGTGTGGTAGCACACGCCTGTAGTCTCAGGTACTCAGGAGGCTGAGGCAGGAGAATTACTTGAACCCAGGAGGCAGAAGTTGCAGTGAGCCAATATCGCGTCACTGGATTCCAGCCTGTGTGATGGAGTGAGACTGCGTCTCCAGAAAAAAAAAAAAAAAAAAATCCTAAAATTCATATGGAATGAAAAACAGCCCACAGAGTCAAAGCAAGACTTAGCAAAAAGAACAAATCTGAAGGCATCACATCACCCTACTTCAAACTATACTATAAGGCCATAGTCACCAAAACAGCCTTGTACTGGTATAAACATAGGCACACAGACCAATGGAAAAGAACAGAGAACCCAGAAATAAAGCCAAATACTTACAGTCAACTGATTTTTGACAAAGCAAACAAAAACATTAAGTTGGAAAGGACTATCCAACAAATCGTGATGGGATAATTGGCAAGGCCATGGTCACCAAAACAGCATGGTACTGGTATAAAAATAGTCACATAGACCAATGGAAGAGAATAGAGAACCCAGAAATAAAACTAAATACTTACAACCAACTGATTTTTGACAAAGCAAACAAAAATATTAAGTGGGAAAGGACACCCTATTCAACAAATGGTGATTGGATAATTGGCAGGGCACATGTAGAAGAAGAAATGGGATCCTTATCTCTCACCTTATACGAAAATCAACTCAAATGGACCAAAGACTTAAACATAAGACCTGAAACCATAAAAATTCTAGAAGATAACATTGAGAAAAGCCTTCTAGACATTAGCTGAGGCAAAGATTTCATAGCAAAGAACCCAAAAGCAAATGCAAGAAAAACAAAGATAAATAGATGGGGCTTAATTAAACTAAAAAGATTCTTCACAGCAAAAGAAATATTCAGCAGAGTTAACAGACAACCCACAGAGTGGGAGAAAATCTTCACAATCTATATATCTGAGAAAGGACTAATATCCAAAATCCACAAAGAGCTCAGACAAATCAGCAAGAAAAAAAACAAGCAATCCCATCAAAAAGTGGGCTAAGGACGTGAACAGACAATTCTCAAAAGAAGATGTACAAATGGTCAATAAGCATGTGAAAAATGCTCAACATCACTATTAATTAGGGAAATGCAAATCAAAATCATAATGTGATACCACCTCATGCCTGCAAGAATGGCCATGATAAAAAAATAATAGATGTTGACATGGATGTGGTGAAAAGGGACCACTTTTACACTGCTGGTGGAAATTTAAACTGGTACAACCCCTATGAAAAACAGTGTGAAGATTCCTTAAATAACTAAAAATAGGTTTACCATTTGATCAGCAATCCTACTACTAGGTATCTACCCAGGGGAAAAGAAGTCATTATATGATACAGATACTTGGACATGTATGTTTATAGCAGCACAATTTACAATTGCAAAAATGTGGAACCAGCCCAAATGCTCATTAATAAATCAGTGAATAAAGAAAATTTGGTGTGTGTGTGTGTACATATATGTGTATATATGTGTATATATATGCTATAGAATACTACTCAGCCATAAAGACAAACAAAAAATTGGCATTCACAGTAACTTGGATGGAATTGAGAACTATTATTCTAAGTGTAGTAACTCAGGAATGGAAAACATAACATCATATGTTCTCACTCATATGTGGGAGCTAAGCTATAAGGAGAGAAGGCATAAGAATGATACAATGGACTTTGGGCACTTGCGAAAGAGTGGGGGATGGGTGATAGACAAAAACCTACACATTGGGTAGAGTATACACTGCTTGAGTGATGAATGTACCAAAATCTCAGAAATCACCACTAAAGAACTTATTAATGTAGCTGAACCCCACCTGTTCCCCAAAACCCTATTGAAATAAAAGAAATACTTTAAAAAAAGAAAATAACTGATCACTGTAGTTACCCATACAGATATGATTGATTTAGATACTCTTGTCACAGATTAAACATATATGTAAAGACAGAGGGAGAGGCCAGTCACAATAAACTAAACATTTTAAAAAGAAGTTGTACCAGCCGGGTGCAGTGGCTCACGCCTGTAATCCCAGCACTTAGAGAGGCCAAGGTAGGCAGATCACGAGGTCAGGAGATCGAGAACCTTCCTGGCTAACACGGTGAAACCCCATCTCTACTAAAAATACAAAAAATTAGCCAGGCATGGTGGCGGGCGCCTGTAGTCCCAGCTACTCAGGAGGCTGAGGCAGGAGAATGTCATGAACCCAGGAGGCAGAGCTTGCAGCGAGCCAAGATCATGCCACTACACTTCAGCCTGGGCTCTCAAAAAAAAAAAAGAAAAAAGAAAAAAAGAAGTTGTACCATGTCCTTAAACACATGTAGAAATTATAAAAAGTATGTTATATAATTATAGTATAAAATGTTGCAATTAAAAAATTGAAATAATTTGAGTCACATATTACTTAAAAAACCTTATCCCTATTATCTCAACTGGAATAAAGAAAAAATAAAGCTTGTTTATGCAGCATTCTTTTATAGATTTTACCAAGATTATTCTAAGTACCATTATCTTTATTTTTTTAATTTAACAAAATAATAAAATATATTTATTGCAGAAAAGTTGAAAAATATGGACAAACCACCACAGAAAGCTATTGTACTAAAATTTCCCAGATTCCCACCCACCAATATAATATAATCTTTTTGTTTGTAAAGTTTTAATGTAATTTTGAAAATGTTTATTGTGATACATATAATAAACAAAACTATAGTGTATATTCCTAACTTTTTCAGAAAGAAACAGGTTTTCAGTGCATTCATGTTTATTATTAATATATCAGTCATAACTGTAATAATGATTTAAATGGGAACATATCCAAAATAATTCTTCAACTCAGAAAGATACGAAGTCGACAAAAGAATTAATTGAGAATGCCACAGTAACTAATATTAATTAAGACAAAACTATATATGTATGTGTAGATAGATAGGTAGTAATTATGTTGATAGATTAATAGAAAGATGAACAGATGATAGAATCTTGAAGATTCTGAAATAAACTTCCAATTCTTCTTCCCTAAAGTAAGCAGAAATGTATTGCAAGCTATGACTAAATATATAGTCCCTGAGAAAAATTTATGTCTGCTTCAATAAGGAACTATGTTTTCCTTAAACTGTCCAGATCTGCAGTATCCTGTGTTAATAATGCTGTGTTCACTTTATACCAATGGCAATTGGCCCTGTCAACAACTTGAATTAGGACTTTTATTACATATTGAGGGAAAGCTCAATTTTGCTTATGCGCTTGCTGAAAGTTATCTTTAAATTCAATGCCTTCTTTAACTCATATTGCTAAAGAGGTCTTACTTTCCAATGGGCACTATAAAACACTGCTTTCTTGCTTATTTAACTTATAAATATATTTTTTCCCTGTTTACAATGTACAACTGCTCATGTCTAGTCCTTTTGCTGTGAGATCTTTGTGTCTGCTCTCTGTCAAGGTCCTCTCTTGGAAAGTCAATAGAGAAGGCAATTTAGGCTTAGTTTTGTAGAACAGTGGCAGTTTGCAGAATTATAGATATCAGGCTACTTCCTTGCAGCACCATTAAATACCAAACCTTCCCACAGACATTAAGGGAATGATTTGTTTAACCTAGTACACATTCTTAATTATGTGTTCATATTTCCATGCCATTACTCTTATTTATTCCAAAGTACTTATCAATTCATTTAATATAGTCTACCGATTTGCCACATTATTTTTTTTTTTACCTAAATTTAGGATAATGTTGAAGCAATACAAACATACTCAGATCAATTTATAGTGGAGATTGAGTATGCAAGCACTTTCATGTAGAAAATAAACAAAGGTAGTGAAAATGGCCCAACTTTTGTGTAATTTTTTTTGTTTGAACTCTGTTTTGATGGATACATCTATATGGCCATTACTACATTTGCATTTCTTATTTTTCAGTAAACATCTATGTAAGGACATTGATTGTCTAAAACATGCTTTCAGAAAAGAAATATTTAAAAAATTGATATGGGATGATTCATTTTTCTTTTCTAACTTGTAGAGTTTAAAATCTGAGCTGAGTGAAGAATTCAGTTAAAATACAATTCATGATGTGTGTACCCATCAAAAGTCTTATCTTCACAAAACTTGCAGTATCTTAATTCAATTCACTTCCTGTAATTTTGTCAATTTCTATAGTAACATACTTTTTAATAACAAAAGCTGATAAAATTGTGCAAAAGATTCAATATATTATAGATACTTGCTTTTATTTATATACTTACATTACTAGTTAGCTTCGGGCATGAAGTAATTACAATTTATTGAATTATTTTTAAGTACAGAGGCAACATTATAATAAATATGGGTTCTGTTAGGTAATTTTCATATAGGCTTGACTATTATCACTGATTCGCTGAGAAATTGTCTTTTAAGAACAATAGAGAGTGATATTTTAATTTACAGTTTTATAATTTAACTTCTTCATGGAATGCAGATATGTCTTATCTAGACTCTGTTAGTATGAAGCCTGGCATTTGTAGGGTGTAAAAAGTATGATGCTGGTCATTATTGATTTATTACCACCATCAAGTATTTTCCTCACCAGGGAGCATTAAAACGTTTCCTTTTCTATCAGTTACATTCAGCTGAGTCCAAAATAGGAATTTCTGGGCTATTCTTACCAATACTAAATCTTGTGAAGGTAAGTAAATGCTCTAAATGTCACAGTCACTGTATATATTCTTTTATTATGTCTTTAAATATTCTTTTAGTTTTCTTTTCAGACTAGTTTATTTCCACTAAAAAAGTTGATGTGCTTAGAGTTAGCCAATGCAATAAATTTAACTGGCCCCACATGTTTCATAAAATATTTAATACATCCCAAAATGTCAGAATATTTTTGCTTACTGTTTTCAAAAACTATGATTTCTCATGCTGTCAGAAGTGAAGAGTTATGTTCTGTCCTTGAAGCAGATAATAAGAACAAACTGATATTTTAAATGTATGTATTTAAAAATCTATGTAACCAAATTTTGTTTCACATTTTCTGCTACTTTGTCTAGTATCTTTTATACTAATAAGAAATAAATCAGACACACTTCTTATTCCTGAAAAATAAACTAAAACTTAGAGAAAATATTAAGCTTTGCTAAAAACGAGACATTCTAACTTGTAACAATTCCACATTTTCTTGCATTTAATAGCGATTCCTTCCATATCCAGAAGGCCATGTGCAGTGATTATTTGCCACAGTGGGGAGGAATCTTTTCCTTTCACTCCACTGACGTTTCATATTTTTTTCTTTAACCCACTTATTTATAATAGGCTTAAAGGAATAATGGCTTCTCAGATATCAAAAAGCAGTGAAGCAGCTAACATAGAATTTCATGAAGTTTTTGCTGGGTGGCAGAGCAGCAATAGTTTCATAAGCAGAAACGTTGCTCTGTGCACTTGGCCTTTATCATTAATTCCAGTGCAGAGTTCTCTTTTTGTGCATGGCCAGTGTCATAATTAGGAGACAACAGAGAAGCTGCATGATCATGATGCATTCATTTTAAGAGGAGGAAGAACTAGTGGTTATTATCTTAATGTTTAACAAAGAAACATAAATTATCATGCCTGATCCTCTTGAAAAGATATTGAATCTTTCTAATAAGTAAATTAATGAATATCTTGGAACACATTCTCTTCAATCATTACAGAACACATTAGTGATATTTTTCCAGAGACACCTTCAAAATAGAAAACAATATTTTATAGAAAAAAACAATAAATCATTGTAACACTATGAATAAAGTTTAAACAAGTCTGCGTGTATGATTTTAAATGTATTTGTGAATATTATATTCATTGTACATTACATACTTTTGGGGTTAATTTTAAGAAACAGTACCTACTTACTATCAATGTCCTGACTTTAAAATACAGATACAATTATATCCTTATATTACATATTTACATGTCTAAAGTTGTTAAAACTATGGTCTCAAGGAAATGCTTTAGTTCAATGTAAGTTCCACTATGTTGAATATTTCAAACTCTTTCAGCCATAAGTAAAAACAGATATTAAATATGGTTTACACATTTAAAGTAGTTGTAAAATATAAAAATACATGTTGGGGTGAGAATACAATATTTTTTGAACTATCTATTTTGAAAGACGTATTCACCTTTTTAAAAACAACTTCAAAAGTCATTTTCATTGCATCAGTGGGTGTCTTACAGTTGATATTTCTATCTATATATGATTGAAATTCCAACACCTGATTCTCATTAATACTTAGACTTGTAGAGCATTATTTACAGATTCATCAATAACCAGTCCAATAATCTTGAATAAGCTATGTATTTTAAGATGCAGTTTTCTTATTTATAAATCAAGGATACGGGAATACATAATACATGTAGACTCTGCCGGCTCTATCAGCTCTACGTTTTATAACTTTCTGTGAATGTCATCTGGTATTAGAACTGAGAAATACAAATAAAGCCAAAACACATCTATTTTTTTCTAGTGTGTAATTTTGCTTTGAAATTCTATATTTCTACATAAGTACTTGAAATTGTATCTAACAGAAATAAGAGACAATTAGTTAACAATAACTTATTAAAAAAATAAAAGATTAACATGAAGTTATATTATTTAAAAGAGTTTCCTTGCCCTCTCTTTCTGCAATCACACACACACATAAACACAAACACTCCTGACATGGTCTTAAACATGTGCCCTCACATAAACACACATTTCTAAGCCTGACTCCCACTGCCATTTTACTTTATGACTAGGACAAGAGCTTCAAAATAGAAAGCTAAAGTATAATTTACTTTGCTTAATATTTTATTCTCTTACAGTTTTCAAGATTTAAAATGTTCCGTAACCACACTATAGGTGTTGAAGGAAGCACTTTCGTTTTTTTAACCTGTGGAACTCTTCCTCTCTGTCCAAAGCTGCCAATGTAAATTTTTATTTAAGAAACTTTACAAAATTATATTATCAAACATACATTTTTATTCTTTGGTTCTACACATTTACTCATCTTCCTTTAGTAATGGGGATAATTTCTATTTTTTCTCACTTTTCTTAATGCTATATATTGTTTTGTAGTTTAATGTCTAAAACAGTAGTACTACATCCAACATTATTTTAAAATCAAGTTCTCCAGAACATTTTAATTATAAAACAAAGATTTCCCTACAAAATTCATCCTTTCCTTAACTACCCCTCTTGAAACCAATTTAATTGTTTGCTTTTAAGTCTTCAATGGCATTCTTCTATAAAAGAGATAGCTAATTTTCCTCCATTATGTATCCTTCCCTTATTCATTTAGCCATTGAACCCTGTGCAAATCTAAAATTCATTGAAATGAAAGATCCAAAAACTGATTGGAGCACTAGCACATTGAATGATTTCAATGTAGTCTATTGCAAAACAAACAAACAAAAACAACAACAAAAAAAAATCAGGAATTGTGAGTTTTCAGAGATTTGCATACTAGTTTAATTTTAACTTTACTGTGAAAATTTGCAAAAAAAATCAAAATACATATCTCAAAACATAATTACTTTAAATACAGAAAGACAAAATGAGGCATTATTTTCAAATTATAAAGCCCACTAATTAAACTTCACACAAGGCTAAGCATAGAATTTGCAATTCTAGTTTTTCTAGATGCTGTTTTACTGTTTTCAGTAAAGAACCTGAATTGAAATTAACCATGTAGTGAACTGTAGTAAAATATTAGGTAAAAACTTTGCAAATGATGACCTAAGCCAGAAATCTTGAACTTGGAATAGATGAGACTTTTATGAGTTTTCCTTGTTGAAGGGTAAGTATTGTGTATTTACAATGAGAAGAGTGCATTTATACATTGAGTGACAGGAGGGCAGATTGTGAAGGGCACCACTAATTTTCCCCAACATCCACTTCTGTTCTTGTTTGAGATATATTGTCTTGACCTCTTCCTATGATAGATATGGACATAATTGATATATATTTTTCATCTTATCCCACCATTTCCCAGTGTATTTATAATTTCTACCATGTCTTCTTCCAAAGGTCCACTAAAAACAGTACATTTATATTTCTAGTTGACATGCCATCACCTACAACAGTATTTCTACTCCCATTTTGTAAATTAAAGAGATCAGTCATCCTTACCTTTCATCCACCTCTCCTCTCAAATTTCAATTCACAAACTTTACAAATTTCATTTTTCATATTTCTAGTAATAAAAATAATTTATTCTCTTTGTAACATTAGTTAGTGCTTCAGTGGCTTATTTTCAAATGATACTAAGAGTTAAAAGTAATTTGAAAACTTTAGAAACATGCTTTTTACTGTTGGGTATGTTGTCAGCTATAGGCTTGTCATATATGGCCTTTATTGGGCTGAGATAAATTTCTTCTACACCTAACATGCTGAGAGTTTTCCTCATGAAAGAATATTGAATTTTGTAAACTGCATTTTCTGCATCTGTTGATATGATGTTTTTGTCACTCATTCTATTAATGTGGTATGTCACATTTATTGACTGTGTATGTTGAAACATCTTGGATGCCAAGGTTATATCCCAAATGTCCATGGTGAATGATATTTTTTTAGGTGCAGTTGAATTCAGTTGGCTACTGTTTTGTTGAGGATTTTTGCATCTATAGTTATTGAAGATGGAGGCCCATAGTTTTATTTTTTTTCAGTGTCCTTATCTGGCTTTGGTATCAGAATAATGCTTGCATCATAAAATTATTAGAAGTATTCTCTTCTCTTCAACTCTCTGGAAGACTTTGAGAAGGATTGGTATTAGTTTTTCTTTAAATGTTTGGTGGAATTCAGCTGTGAAGCCATCAGGCCATGGGCCTTTCTTTGATGTGAAATGCTTTGTTATTGATTCAATCTCCTTACTGATTAATAGTCTGTTCAGATTTTTTATTTTACATGAGTCAGTCTTGGTGGGTTATATATTTCTAAGAATTTATTTCTCTCTGGTTATTCACTTTGTTGGCATATAAATGTTTACAGTGTTCTCTTATGATCCATTGTACTTTTGTGCCATCAGTTGTAATGCTTTTATTTTCTTTCTGTCTTACTATTTTTTTTTTTTTTTTTTTAGAAAGGATCTCACTCTGTCACCCAGGCTAGAGTAAAGTGGTACTATCACAGCTTACTGCAACCTCAACCTACCAGGCTCAGGTGACACTCCAACCTCAGCCTCCAAAGTAGCTAAGATTACAGGCATGCACCACCATGCCCAGCTAATATTTTTGTACTTTTTGTCAACACGGGTTTCACCATGTTGCCCAGGCTAGTCTTGATCTCCTGGACTCAAGTGACCCACCCATGTTGCCACATCAAAGTTCTGGGATTACAGACATGAGCTTCTGCACCTGGACTCCTCCCTGTGCTTGGCCTCCTCTTTTATTAGAATCTTCTCTCTTTATTCCCTTAGTCTAGGTAAAGATTTGTTAATTTTATCCTCCCAGACAACTGTTAGCTTGTTAATCTTTTGTTAGTCTTTCTTTCAGTTATTTCTGACCTAATCTTTATTTTCTTATATACTCAAAAGTAGAATGTTGAAAGGTCTTCCTCTAAGAAAAGAAATAAGACAAAGATACACTCTTGCCAATTCTGTTCAACATATACTGGAAGGTCTAGCCTGACCAATTTGGCAAGGAAAAATTAAAGGCCAGTCAAATCAGAAAAAAAGTAAAATTGTCTTCATTTATAGAAAATGTTATTTGTATATAGAAAACCCTAAAATTCCACCCAAAACTGTTGAAACTAATATATGAATTAAATAAAGTTACAGGATACAAATTAACCTACAAAAATTAGTAGTATTTTATTCACTGTTAAGCTGTCCAAAGAAAGAAATAAAAAACTCAATCTCATTTATAACAGCATCAAAAAATTATCTAATTTGACTCCATCTCTCACATCCAGGTCACACCGATGAGTTCCCGTGGTCTTGGGCAGCTCCACCCTTGTGGCTGTGCAGGGCACAGCCTCCCTCCTGGGTGCTTCCATGGACTGCCACTGAGTGTCTGGCTTTTCCAGGCATACAGTGCAAACTGTTGGTGTAGTTACCATTCTGGGGTCTGGAGGACAGTGTCCCTCTTCTCACAGCTCCACTAGGCAGTGCCCTAGCGGGGACTTTATGTGGGGTCTGCCACCCCACATTTCCCTTTTGCACTGTCCTAGCACAGGTTCTTTATGAAGGCACTGCCCCTGCAGCATACCTCTGCCTGGGCATCCAGGCATTTTCTTATATCCTCTGAAATCTAGGCAGAGGTTCCTAAACCTCAATTCTTGACTTCTGCATACCCACAGGCCCAACACCATGTGTAAGCTGCTAAGACTTGGAACTTGCACCCTCTGAAACAACTACCTGAGCTGCACATTGGCCCCTATTAGCCAGGGCCTAGATGCAGAGCACCAAGTTCCAAGACTGCACAAAGCAGCAAGGCCCTGTGCTTCCTCCCAGCAAACTACTTTTTCCTCCTGCACCTTCTGGCTTGTGATGGGAAGGGATGCTATGAACACCTCTGACATGCCCTAGAGACATTTTCCCCATTGTCTCGATGATTGACAATGGCTTCCTTGTTACTTATGCAAATTTCTGAAGCCAGCTTGAATTTCTCCTCAGAAAATTGTTTTTTCTTTTCTATTGCATCATCAGGCTGCAATTTTTTTGTAGTTTTATGCTCTGCTTACTTTTAAACGTAAGTCCCAATTCCAAATTATATCTTTGTGGATGTATAAAACTGAACGATTTTAACAGCACCCAAATCACCTCTTAAGTGCTTTTCTGCTTAGAAATGTTGTCTGCCAGATACTCTAAATTATCTCTCTCAAGTTCAAATTCCATAGATCTGTAAGGCAGGGGAAAAAATGCTACCAGTCTCTTTGCTAAAGCATAGGAAGAATCACCTTTGCTTCAGTTCCCAAAACATTTCTCATCTCCATTGGAGACCACCTCAGGCTGGGCATTTTGGTCAAAAACATTCAACAAGTCTCGGAAGTTCCAAACTTTCCTATATCTTTCTGTCTTTTTATGAGCCCTCCAAACTGTTCCAACCTCTGACTGTTACCCAGTTCCAAAGTTGCTTCCACATTTTGGGGTATCTTAATAGCAGTACCCCACTCTACTGTTACCAATTTACTGTATTAGTCCATTTTTGTACTGTTGTGATAAATACCTGAGACTAGGTAATTTATAAAGAAAATGAAGTTTAATGGACTCACAGTTCCACATAACTGGGGAGGCCTCACAATCATGGTGGGAGGTGAAGGAAGAGCAAAGGCATGTCTTACATGGTAGCAGGCAAGAGAGCATGTGTAGGACACCTACCTTTTATTAAATCATCAGATCTCATGAGACTTAATCACTATCACAAGAACAGCACAGGAAAAATCTGCCCCCATTATTCAATTACCTCCCACTGGGTCCCTCTCACAACACATGATGTTATGGGAGCTACAATTCAAGATGAGATTTTGGTGGGGATGCTGCCAAACCATATCACCATTAATAGATGATTGAATAAAGATAATGTGGCATACAGTCCTATGTCCCTTAACACAGAGATACACTTTAGAAATATGTTGATAAGCAATTTTGTTGGTGTGCAAACATCGTAGAGTTTAGTGACACAAACTTTTGTGGTATAGCCTACTACAACCAAGATTATATGTTATAACCTATTGCCCCTAGGCTACAAATCTGTACAGCATATTAGTGTAGGCAATTGTAGCACAATGGTAAGTATTTGTATATCTAAACATATCAAAACATAGAAAATTTTCAGTTAAAATATGATATAAAAGATAAAAAGTGGTACACCTGTATGGGGCACTTAACCATGAATGAAGATTATAGGACTGGAAGTTGTTCTGGATAAGTTAGTGAGTGAGTGGTGAGTGAATGTGAGGGCTTAGGACATTACTGTACACTACTGTAGATTTTATAAACAGTGTACACTTAGGTTAAGTTAAAATTGTTTTTAAAACTTTTTAAATTCTCTAATAAATTAATCTTAGGTTACTATAACTTTTTGCTTTCATTTTTTTTTAATTTTCAAACATTTTCACTATTTTGTAACTCAGCTTAAAACACAAGCATATTGTACAGCTACACAAGATATTTTCTTTTTTAAATTTTA
>NW_016806351.1:299455-316955 GCF_001698545.2 Rhinopithecus bieti
CCCCCCAACAAGCCCCAGTGTGTGATATTCCCCTTCCTGTGTCCAAGTGTTCTCATTGTTCAATTCCCACCTATGAGTGAGAACATGCGGTGTTTGGTTTTCTGTTCTTGTGATAGCTTGCTGAGAATGATGGTTTCCAACTGCATCCATGTACCTACAAAGGACATGAACTCATCCTTTTTTTATGTCTGCATAGTATTCCATGGTGTCTTATACCTTTATTCTATGAGTTATTTTCCTCTAACAATTTTATTTTATTTTATTTTTTTACTTTTTAAATGTTTTGTTAAAAACTAAGACACAAACACACACATTATCCTAGGCTTACACAGGCAGGGTCAGGATATTCACTATCACTGTCCTCCACCTCCACATCTTGTCCTACTGGAATGTCTTCAGGTGAACAAGCAAGCAAGGAGCTGTCATCTCATATGAAAATAGTGCCTTCTTTTGGAATTCCTCTTTAAGGACCTGCCTGAGGCTACTTTATAGTTAACTTTCTTTTTCTGATAAGTAGAAGGAGTACACTCTAAAATAATGATAAAAATTTACTGTAGTAAATACATAAATCATTAGCTGTCATTTATTATTATTTCAAGTTTTGTGTACTATATAATGGCCTATGATATACATTTATACAACTGACAATGCAGTAGGTTTGTTTACACCATTATCACACACAAACACGTGTGTAATATATTGCACTAAAACATTAGAACAGCTACAACATTACCAAGTGATAGGAATTTTTCACTTCCATTATAATCTATGGAACAATGATAATTTATGCAATTCACTGTAGAACAAAATGTCATTATGTGGCACGTGACTGTATATACACAATTTACTACCATTCAGCCTTTAAATAAAAGGAAATGCTGTCATTTGTGATGACAATATGGATGAACTCGAAGCTAGCCACAGAAAGACAAACACTGCATGATCTCACCTACATTTTTTACAACTAAAAAAGCTGATGTCAAAGAAGTAGAGAGTAGAATGCTGGTTACCAGCTGCTAAAGGTGGGGGCTTGAAGAGATATTGATCATAGGATACAAAATTTCAGTCAGACAAGAGGAGTAAGTTCAGGAGATCTAATGTACAACATATTAACATAGTTAATAACAATGTATTATATTCTTGAAAATTACTAAGAGAGTAGCATTTAAATGTTTTCATTTAAAAACCAAGAAAAAAAAAAGATACAAGATAATGGATCAGTTAATTAGCTTGATTTAGTCATTCCACAGTATGTATGTATATATATCTCAAAATATTATGCTGACACCATAAATATTTACAATTTTTATTTGAAAATTTGAAACACACAAAATGAGAAAGGAAAATGGAGAAAAATAAAATATATATGTGTGTGTATATATATTACCTAGTGTAATAGTTTGAGGGTTTTTTTGCTTTTGTTTTCTTGTTTATATTGTTTTTCCCTGAAGATCACCTTCTAGGTGAATTCCATCCATCCAGTTACTCCACTGTGGTACATCATACCTCTCTAGATTTGCAACATGGGTGATTTCATGAGACTCCCCTTCATCACTGTCCTGAGTTGTTTCCACTCTTTTCTCCAATATGTCTTCAGTCTTTGCTGTTTTATTCTGCAATTCTACTGGTGGCGGAAGTGGGGGAGGATTCTCAATATACGGTCAAAAGTAGATAAGTCTCCGTATTTTATTTATTTTCTTTCAGACTATGATGTTGACCCTCTGATTTGTAGTCTTTCTTTTTCCAACTTCTCTTTGTATTCTATATTTGAAGATATTTCTTCATTATAGTGTCTCTATCTTTCTAGTAGATTATTTATTTAACTATTAGTATTTTACTACTAAAACACTATTTATTCTCTGATTCTCCTTTTCTTTGCCTTGTTTGTTTATTTTGATGTTATTTTGAAATATTTTCTTCCAAATTACATCTCTATCCTAAAGGAATATTTTCCTAGTTTATATTGTTTTTCCTGTGTGGTAATAATGAAAACTCTCTTGGGACTCTTGATTCCTCATTTTTATTTAAAATTAGAAAATACAAAGACTTACTCCAAATATTGTTCAACTTTTCAACCAGCAGTTCTCACTTTAGAGTAAGTGAGTTAATGAAGAGCTGGGGTAACAGTGTCTGTGAGCTCAGTCTTCCCCTTAATAGCAGTTAGCTTTCACTTAAGACTTTTGTTACTTTCCCTCAGTTTCATCAGTTAACTTTCTCTTTTCTGATTCTGTCTCTTTGGATTACATCTTCTCATTCTCTATATTATAAATTTCCCCTAATTTCTTTCTTTCTTTTTTTTTTTTTGAAACAGAGTTTCACTCTTGTCACCCAGGCTGGAGTGCAATAGTGCAGTCTCACCTCACCACAACCTCCACCTCCTGGGTTCAAGCAATTCTTCTGCCTCAGCCTCCCAAGTAGCTGGGATTACAGGCATGTGCCACCATACCCAGCGAATATTGTATTTTTAGTAGGGATGCGGTTTCTCCATGTTGGTCATACTGATCTCGAACCCTCAACCTCTGCTGATTCACCTGCCTCAGCCTCCCCAAGTGCTGGGATTACAAGAGTGAGCCACCACACCTGGCAGGAATTTTCCTCTAATTTCTAACAGTTTAATGAGAGCTCTTAAGAGAAGGAAGGACAATGATACATGTGCCTAGTCAGCTTCATGAATTTGATGCCTTTGAAATGTCTTCAGTCTAACTCGGATCCCATTTGCTACCTACAGTCACTCCAGAAAAGTATAGTCTACCTTAGTTTCTTTTAGCCTCTGAACATCAATAGCATCTATAATTAGTACCTGTATTTTGATGTTTGTATCTGTATATGGAGAGGTGGGGGTATGCATTTCAGAATTCTGACTACAGTTTGTCTTAGTATTTTTATCTCCATAACTAGTTACAAGATCTTTGAGGCATTCATAACATAGGACTACTATGCTAACTTTGTAACTTCCTCCTCTAAGAACCTCATAATATATGGTACTTAAGAAAAATGTAGATAATCAAAAAATACTACCTCACAATTGATATAAATGGTTTATGATTCCACATATTACATAAGAGCTGCACAATTGTAGGAAATTTCACTTGGCATATCTATTGGGAGAACCAGCCCCCAATATTTCAGCGTAGGTTCTTTCTATTTTCCCTAAGTGTCGACTGGTCTGAGAATTAAAGAGAGAGTACAAAGAGAGAAATTTTACAGCTGGGACTCTGGGGATGTCATCACATACTGGTATGACCGTGATGGCAACCTTGAGCCACAAAACCAGCAAGTTTTTATTAAGGATTTTTAAAGGGAAGGGGATGTATGAATAGGGAGTGGGTCACAGAGATCACATGCTTCAAAGGGCAATCAAAGATCACAAGGCAAAAGGGCAGAAGAGCATCACAAGGCAAGGGTGAAATTAGAATTACTGATGAGAGTCCATGTCCTGCTGGGCACTCATTGTCTTGATAAACGTCTTAACAGGAAATAGGGTTTGATAGCAGACAACTGGTCTGACTAGAATTTACCAGGCTGGAATTTCCCAAGCCTAATAAACCTGAGGGCACTGCAGGAGACCAGGGTGTATTTCACCCCTTACCTCAACTGCATAAGATAGGCACTCCCAGAGCAGCTGTTCATAGACCTCCCCCAAGGAATGCATTCCTCATCCAGGGTTATTCCTTGCTGGGAAAAGAATTCAGTGATATTTCTCCTACTCACTTTCTGCAGGAAGAAAAATATGGCTGTATTCTGCCTGACCCTGCAGGCAGTCAGACCTTAATTCTATCTTTCCTTGCTCCCTGAAAATCGCTGTTATTCTGTTCTTTTTCAGGGTGCACTGATTTCATATTGTTCAAACACACGCTTTACAAACAATTTTTACAGTTAACTCAATCATCACTGGGTCCTGAGGTGACATACATCCTCAGCTTGCAAAGATGTTGGGATTAAGAGATTTATGTAAAGGCAGGAATTATAAGAGTATTGATTAGGGAAGTGATAAATGTCCATGAAATCTTCACAATTTATGTTCAGAGATTGCAGAAAAGACAGGCATAAGAAATTATAAAAGTATTAATTTTGGGAACTGATAAATGTCCATTAAATCTTCCCAATTCATCTTCTTCTGCTGTGGTTTCAGCCAGTCTCTCCGTTTGGGGTCTGTGACTTCCTGCAACACATATCTCCAACCTGGACAGTGTCTAATAGAGATATTGTCAATAATATGTTAAATAGCACCTTTTCTCTTATACACCCAACACTCTTCTTCTCATTATTTACCTTATAATCTCCCCATATCCCTGTAGATACTTTTTTCTTTATTTGTCCTCCCAAAATGCAAATGTATCTTTTCTCTAAAGTGTTATATCATCTTTGAATAACTTCATACACTTAATTTATTTGTAATGTCATTTTACTTAAATTCATTCCTTTCAATATATATAGGTCGCTATTTAGCAAACAGGATGAGATGACATTAATGGTGAAAATACCATATTTTAAATGTTTCCATTCCTGTCCATACAAAACCTACTGATTTCACAAAGATACACCCACTCCTTGCCTATGTTCTGGGCCCTACAGACAGTATTACCTTAGTCAGAATACTGACTCTAAAAATTCCTGAGGTCAGTGTAAGTAGACTTTCCTTTGATACTGTATATTAGTTTCCTATGACTTTCATAGCAAATTATTACAAACTTAGTTGCTTACAACACAGAAATTTATTCTTGTAGTTCTGGAAATCAGATATAAAATCAAGGTGGGGGCATGTTTTCTCCAAAGGTCTAGGGAAAATTTGTTCTTCATTTCTTCCAGCTTCCAGTGGCTATGAGCATTTCTTCTCTTATGGTTACATTACTCCAATGTTTGCCATTATGCTCACATTGCATCCCTGTCTTCTATCTTGTGTGTGTGTGTGTGTGTGTTAGAAGAAATCTTGTCATTGAATTTAAGGCCCACCTGGATAATCTAGGATAATCTCTTCATTTAAGATATAACTAATTATATCTTCAAAGACTCTTTTTCCAAATACAGTGACATTCACAGATTTCAGAGATTAAGGTGTGGACATATCTTTTTGAGGGCCAACATTCAACTCACTTGACCCTGGTATTGTTTACTAAACACTCTCTTTTTTGTTATTTGGTAAATGCATAGGTAGGTGTTCATCTACTTTAGCAGTGCTGAATCAGAAGAGAACCTGCAGTATATTTTTGAAAGGAACATAAAGGTAAGGGAAAGGGTCCTCAATTTATTTCTAGATTAATTTCTGCATTGCCATAAATTGAGAGGTATCATTGCTAGCTATTTTTCTAATCTCCCCTTTAATAGGACAGGAAATGGTAAAGAACTTTACATTGCTTTCTGCCCCAAACTTCCCACCAAGATATTCCACTACAGAAAATTCTACACTTGAGGAAATAAGATCTTCTCAGTTTCTTTCCCTCTCAGCTCATTTTCTGTTCTACTGTCACATTTTAATTTTAATCTCACTTTGCTTTCAATTTGAACAAATTAGTCTTATAATAACTGTGTTAGTCATCATAGACTAACAATTCTGACTAACAATACAAACTGACATAACAGTTAAAAAAAAAGCAGTTTATTTCTTACAACATTCTTTAATGTGAATCAGTAGTTTGATGTCTGGTGTAGTAAAGCAATTCACCTAGTATTTCAAAATGTCTTGTGACAGCTTTATTTTGGATTATCATTTCAAAGATGTTTATATAGCAAAAGGTTTAAAAGCTAGCAATTCTCTCTCTCTCTCTCTCTCTCTCTCTCTCTCTCTCTCTGTCACAGGGCAAATGTAAAGTCTAATAAGATAATAAAGATAATTCCTCTTTCCAGAGCAAAGGATGGATCAGTTTGTCATCAGCTTCCTTATAAGATTGGGTGTATCCTAAACTCAGTGTTTCTCAGCTATGGTGCAGACCCAGTGTGCATGGCATCTTCCTAGGTTGTCCTTCTGGGCATGCATTGCCTCCACATTATCCTTTTGGGACTTGGAGAGCAAAGAAACTCATGAGAATATAGCACTCATGCTATTTTTTGTACCATAGGTAATACACTTTCTTTTCTTTTATTTATTTATTTATTTATTTATTTATTTATTTATTTATTTATTTATTGTGGAGTCTTGCTCTGTTGCCCAGACTGGAGTGCAGTAGTGTGATCTTGACTCACTGCAACCTCCACCTCGGCCTCCTTAGTAGCTGGGATTACAGGCATCAGCCATCATCCTTGGCTAATTTTTGTATTTTTAGTAGAGACAGAGTTTTGCCATGTTGGTCAAGCTGGTTTCGAACTCCTGGCCTCAGGTGATCCGCCTGCCTCAGTTTCCCAAAGTACTGGGATTACAGGTGTAAGCCACCCCTCTTAGCCAGTAATATACTTTCTAAATCCACTTCAATTTATTGTCTCCTTACTGACCAGACCTATGGAATTGTGGCAACCAACTAGCAGGGGCCTCCATGCTGCTGCTTATCAGCTACATGACGCTAGGGAAGTGTCTTTTCTTCATGCGAGTATTCAGGTACACAGGCTTCTTCTGTATAGTTGGTCTATCATTTTTTAGGACCTAATAGCTCTTCACTAGATTGTTTATCCACCTCGCATGTTAGAAGAAAGAAAAAGAGAAAATGGGAAGAGAGAAGTTAGGAGCACATCTTGAAAATAAGCACATCACTTTCACCAATATTTTATTAAGCACTCTAAAGTCACATAGTGACATATGTGGAAGTTGCAATATATTATCTGGTAATGCATCTGTGACAGAGAAAAGAGAGATATTTGTAAGTGGCAGTCTCTCTCACGGTCTTTATTGGACAATATCAGAAATACCCCCTTCTAAGACCTATATGCTGCAAAATTTGTCAGTCTGAAGGCAAAGCTTAATGAATTGTGTATAATAAATACTGATATGGTTTGGCTGTGTAACCACCCAAATTTCGTCTGGATTTGTAGTCCCCATAATCCCAATGTGTTGTGGGAGGGACCAGGTGGAGGTAATTGAATCACAGGGGTGATTACCTCCATGCTGTTCTTGTGATAGTAAGTGATATCTCACGGGATCTGATGGTTATATAAAATGCTTGTCCCCACTTCGCTCTGCACTTCCCTATTTCTACGGCATTGTATCAAAAAGTGTGTTTGCTTCCCCTTCTACCATGACTGTAAGTTTCCTGAGGCTTCCCCAGCCCTGCAGAATTCTGAGTCAAATAAACCTCTTTCCTATATAAATTACCCCATCTCAGATATGTCCTTATAGCAGTGTGAGAATTGACTAATACAGTAAATTGGTAAAACAGAGAGTGGGGTGCTGCTATAAAGATACCCAAAAATGTGAAAGCGACTTTGGAACTGGGTAATAGGCAGAGTTTGGAACAGTTTGGAGGGCTCAGAAGAAGACAGAAACATGTGGGAAATGTTTGGAACTTCCTAAAGACTTGAAAGGTTCAGAAGATAGGAAGATGTGAGAAAGTTTGGAACTTCCTATTGTTGAATATCTTTAACCAAAATGCTAATAGTAATATGGACAATAAATCCAGACTAAGGTGGTCTCAGATAGAGATGACGAACTTCTTGGGAACTAGAGCAAAGGTGACTCCTGCTATGTGTTAGCAAAAAGACTGGTGACATTTTTCCTCTGTCCTAGATGTTTGTGGAACTTTGAACTTGAGAGAGATGATCTAGGGTATCCGGCAGAAGAAACTTCTAAGCAGCAAAGCATTCACGAGGAAGCAAAACCTAGAAGTTTGGAAAATTTGCAGCCTGATGTGATAGAACAGAAAAACTCATTTTCTGTGAAGAAATTCAAGGTGACTGCAGAAATTTGTATAAGTAATGAGAAAGCAGATGTTTATCTGCAAGTCAATGGGGAAAACGTCTCCTGGGCATGCGAGAGACCTTGGTGGCAGCCTCTCCCATCACAGGCCTAGAGACCTTGGAGGGAAAAATGGTTTTGTGGACCAGGCCCAGGGCCCTCCTACTGTGCTCATCCTTGGGACTTTGTGCCCTGTGTCCCAGCCACTGCAGTCATGGCTAAAAGGGGCCAAGGTACAGCTCATTCTGTTGCTTCAGAGGCTGCAAGCCAAAAGCCTTGGCAGCTTCCATGTGGTATTGAGTCTGCAGGTATACAGAAGAGTTGAGGTTTGAGGACCTCCACCTAGATTTCAGAGGATGTATGGAAACTCCTGGATGTTCAGGCAGAAGTTTGATGCAAGGGCAGAGACCTCATTAAAAACCTCTGCTAGGGCAGTGCAGAAGGGAAATGTGGAGTCACATCCCCCAAAAAGAGTCATCCCTGGGGCACTGTCTAGCAGAGTTGTGAGAAGAGGGACACTATTCTCCAGACCTCAGAATGGTAGATCCATCTACAACTTGCACATTGCACCTGGAAAAGTCACAGACACCAATGCCAGCCCATGAAAGCAGCCAGAAAGGAATGGCACCCTGCAAAGTCACAGAGGCTAAGTTGCCCAAGGCTGTGGGAGTCTATCATTTGCATCAGTGTGAGACATGTTGTCAAAGGAGATCATTTTGGAACCTTAAGGCTTAATGATTGTCCTGCTGGATTTTATACTCGCATGGATCTTGTAACACTTTTGTTTTGGTCAATTTCTCCCATTTGGAAGGGTACATTTACCCAATACTTGTACCCACACTGTTTCTAGGAAGTAACTAACTGGATTTTGGTTTTTCAGGCTTATAGGTGGAAGGGACTTGCCTTGTCTCAGATGAGGCTTTGGACTTGGACTTTTGAGTTAATGCTGGAATTAGTTAAGACTTTGGGGCACTGTTGAAAGGGCATGATTGTGTTTTGAAATGTGAGGACATACGATCTGGGAGGGGCTGGGGTGGAATGACATAGTTTGGCTGTGTCCCCACACAAATCTCATCTGGAATTGTAGTTCCTATAATCCCCACATGTCGTGGCAAGAACTAGGTAAAGGTATATGAATCATTGGGAGGTTACCTCCATGCTGGCCTCATCATAGTGGGTGAGATCTCATGAAATCTGGTGGTTTTATAAGGGGATTTTGCCCACCTTCACTCTGAACTTTTACCTGTTGCCGCCACATAAAGAACATGTTTACTTTCCCTTCCCCCATGATAGTAAGCTTTCTGAGGCCTCCCCAGCCCTGCAAAATTGTGAATCCAATTAAACCTCTTTACTTTATAAATTACTCAGTGTCAGGTATGTCCTATAGCACTGTGAGAATGAACTAACACAGGTACATTTTGATGCAATCTCAATTTCAAGCCACCTGTGTGTCTTAAATCTCATTTTAAACCTTTTTATCTATTAAATCTTGTGTTTTATTTTTCTAGGTCATTCAGCCTGTTCCCAAACTCTGAAAATGTTTAACCTTCACCAGCACCTTCAATCCATTGATTATCTTACATTTTCACTTTCTTTACACTCCTCACTCTCTCTGCTATATTTTTCTGTCATCATTAGAATAAAAGTATTTAGAAATACTTTAAAACTCACTGTGTATTTTCTTTTATGATGTCTCTTAATTCAAGCCTACGTAGTATTCACCCCATGGTCATTCTACCACACAACGTGTTTATTAGGATAACAACAACAACAACAACAAAAATCTCCACATTGGAAAATTCACAGCTTCTTTTCAGTTTGAAGCTTACTCAAACTTTTAGCAACATTTAGCATTGTACATCACTTCTTCCCCCTTGAATCACCGTCTTCTCTTAGCTTCTAACACAGCATTTCAGTATTTCTCTCTTTCATTTATTACAAGTGTGCACACTGTTTTATTCTTGTCTCTCTAAATTCTAAACATTGAAGCACGCAGGATTCAGTTTTTTGCCTTCTTCTCTTTTCTCTCTACAATTATTGCTGGCAATTTGGTCTCATTATTTCAAATATGCCACCTCCATGGTGATAATCTGCAGATTTATCACTTAAGCCTGGACTAATTTCATGAATCCCAGACTCACATATACAGCATCTGCAATTGATGTCTACACTGAATGTGTAACAAACATGGCTTTAATTAAAATATTGGTCCTTCCCTCCAAACCTGCTTTTCTGTTTCTTTTTTTTTTTTTTTTTTTTTTTTTTTTTTGAACCTGGAATCTCTAAGTTATCCTTGACTAGCCTCTTTTCTCATATTAATATCCCATTTAAACAGGAATCCTCTTGTTCACAATTTCAAAATATTTCCGGAATTAAAAAAAAAGAAAAAAGAAAAGAAAAGAAACATGCTTTTCTTCTAACTACATTTACAATATTCTACTTCCAAATATTGAATCATTAGCCAGTCCAGTATTAGTCAACTATCTGGATAATTAAAATCACTGAGAATGATATCCATCTCTCTTTGCTCCTCAATTCTCTCTCTCTTTTTTTTTTTTTTTTTGAGACAGAGTCTCACTCTGTCGCCCAGGCTGGAGTGTAGTGGCATAATCTCGGCTCACTGCAAGCTCCACCTCCTGGGTTCACATCTTTCTCCTGCCTGAGGCTCCAGAGTAGCTGGGACTACAGGCGGCCACCACCACACTCGGCTAATTTTTTTGTACTTTTAGTGGAGACTGGGTTTCACTGTGTTACCCAGGATGGCCTTGATCTCCTGACCTCATGATCCGACTGCCTCAGCCTCCCAAAGTGCTGGGATTACAGGTCAAATAATTGTTTCAGAAATCTCCAACCCGTGGTTCTCATAAAACTAAATTTTAGCAAAAATAGTCCGGGAGCAGTGATTCACACCTGTAATCTCAGCTCTTTGGGAGGCCAATGTGAGCAGATCACTTGAGGTCAAGAGCTTGAGAATAGCCTGGCAAACATAGTCAGACCCTCTCTCTACTGAAAATCAAATAATAATAATAACTTCACTCCATATTTAATNCAGGCTGGAGTGTAGTGGCATAATCTCGGCTCACTGCAAGCTCCACCTCCTGGGTTCACATCTTTCTCCTGCCTGAGGCTCCAGAGTAGCTGGGACTACAGGCGGCCACCACCACACTCGGCTAATTTTTTTGTACTTTTAGTGGAGACTGGGTTTCACTGTGTTACCCAGGATGGCCTTGATCTCCTGACCTCATGATCCGACTGCCTCAGCCTCCCAAAGTGCTGGGATTACAGGTCAAATAATTGTTTCAGAAATCTCCAACCCGTGGTTCTCATAAAACTAAATTTTAGCAAAATAGTCCGGGAGCAGTGATTCACACCTGTAATCTCAGCTCTTTGGGAGGCCAATGTGAGCAGATCACTTGAGGTCAAGAGCTTGAGAATAGCCTGGCAAACATAGTCAGACCCTCTCTCTACTGAAAATCAAATAATAATAATAACTTCACTCCATATTTAATATCTTAAACTATCTTTCTTAACAAAATGTTTTGTTCATTAAATATTTTTTGTGAAACTTCAATATATATAAATGTAATTATGATGTACAAATTTTCTCCTTTCTATGAGACTTTGCCCTTCCCATGGTCTTAAAAAAAGTCTAGTGCACTCAGAGACTTAGAATTTTCAAGATGGTCGTAAGTGTGTATATTTATTAGACATAACTTCACTCTTTGTTTTTTTCCTTTGTACAAACTTATAACCAAGGGCAGAAACCTGGTGAATGCAGAATTCTTGCTCTGGAATTTGTAACTGGATCAACCAGTGAACGACCAATGATATTTGGACTGAATTGCTATAGTGACCTGTCAGATCAAAGAGAATTGAGAAGTCTGAAAACCAAAGCTATTTTCAAGTTAGTTTTGAAGAAGTAGCAACCAAGAGGCTTGATGAGTAACACTGGCCCTCAAAGAGAAGTGTGCATCAGTTGTATAGGAAAACACAAAAATAATAAACTACAGAGCAGCTAAGAAGAAATAATTAGTTGCCTGATTTTCCATTTTTCATTTGGCCTGGCTAAACTTCCTGATTTGGATTTTATAAGATTTCTGTGTATGATATATTACAAATTTCTATTTATTTTGGCAAATTTAAGTGAATTTGTGACCCTTGATTTAGAATCTATTTTTTTTTTTTTCTCTGTCATTTTACTTAAGGCAAACTTTAACAGAACCTTACCGCAAGCTTCATACAGCAGGTTTCTTGTCATCCACTCTGAAGTTTTCTTGTGATGCTGAATAGAGAGGCTTGATGGTAGACTCTTGGCAGACATTCATTCACATGGCTCACCTGAACAGACATAAATTCCATGGCTTTCACTGTGGAGGCCTCTACTGTTGTATTTAGATATCAGTTTACAACTGGATGTTAGGAAAACCAGACTGTAACTTCTAGAGGTTGAAGAGGACTTATGACCAAATGGGTCCTGACCAATGGAGAATTGGTAGCAGTGGATAGATTCTTATTTTTGTCTCCATAATCCATGAACTATTTCAAGAAGCAATAGATAATACTGCCTCCCTGAAGACCTCCAATGAGATCAAACTTGTTACAAAGCTATATTCTGTGTTCACCATTTCCTGGCTTTATTTTCTTCATCCTCTCCTCCTGCTTCTTTGGGATTGTATTATTAAATGAAGTGCTAACAGATACGATTTTGTTTCAAGCTGTCTTTTCTACAGAAACAGGAAAAGTATATTAATCAAAATTAATATCACATTAGTGAACCCTAATGTAATAATGTAAACTGTAGATTTAGGGATATAATGAATTATCAGGGTAGGTTCATCAATTGCAATGAATACACCACTCTGATGGGAAATGCTGATATTGTGGTAGGGTATGTGTGTGTAGGGGCAGGTGGTATACATAACATTTCTGTGTCTTTTTCTCAGTTTTGCTGTGAGCCCAATACTACTCTAAAAAATAAAGTGTATTTTAAAAAGCATATCCTTGAGATAGTTAACTGAATGTATAGTCACCATTATTGCTGCCACTCCATGAGGATTATATATTTTCACTTTGCTGAACTCTGGAATGCCCATGATTTGCTTTTCCATTGAAATGTAAGTAAAAATAAAATATGTACTTTCAGGAAGAAGCTGTGAGAGCCAGCAAATGCTTTGATGTTTTCTCCTTTCTCCCTGCCATGATAATGACGATTCTTCAGATAAAGGCTGTTTTGTCAGCCTGGGTCCAGAAAGAAAGGCATTAGACAGATCAGAACCATGGCCAAACCACAATGAATCTCCAGTATGAGAAAGAGACGAACTTTTTTTTTTTCAGCCTCTGATATTTTTGCACATATAACCTAGTTTATATGGACATAAATTAATATCGTAAGACTTTTTTTACCTTAACCTAACCATGTAAACCAAAGAAAATAGAATTGACTTCGGAGCAAAGTAGAAGGTAATGAGGAAACTGTTATTGGAGGATAGAAGGAGGACAATTCATGTTATTCTATGGTTTTAATGTGGTAAAACCGATGTACTATGTAATTTGGAAGGTAAATAGTGTATCTAACAAGTGCATAACTTAAAATGAAGTGTAAGAAACAGAACAGTAAAAGGAATGAAAGTAGCACATTTTAGATGAGCAAAAATTCTTGTAAGAGGAGAAGCAACTAATTTTCTCTTACAATCAATAAAAAAATTGAGAAATTTATTAAATATTAAAGGCATACCAAACTCAGTCTTGTGGTAAAGACTAAATTATGCCATGTCCATTTTACTCAGGATTAAAATATTATAAAAAAATTAAATACTTTCAATTAGACAAAAATGCCTTAGGAAAACTTGCTTCTTCTGAGGAAGCTACATAATCTCAAGTTATCTGAATATACGTTTAGAGAGAAAGGCCTATCTTCAAGAGCATTGGTAGTAGGAATTTTGGAACATAAACCTTATTGAAATAATTTTTTAAAGGCTATAAAATGAGTGAGAGTGTACATTGAAAAGAGCCAGCTCAGGCCGGGCGCGGTGGCTCACGCCTGTAATCCCAGCACTTTGGGAGGCCGACGGGCGGATCACGAGGTCAGGAGATCAGACCATCCTGGCTAACACGGTGAAACTCGTCCCTACGAAAAATACAAAAAATCAGCCCGGTGCAGTGGCGGGCGCCTGTAGTCCCATCTACACGGGAGGCTGAGGCAGGAGAATGGCCTGAACCTGGGAGGCGGAGCTTGCAGTGAGCCGAGATTGCGCCACTGCCCTCCAGCCTGGAAGACAGAGCGAGACTCCGTCTCAAAAAAGTTAAAAAAGAAAAGAAAAGAGCCAGCTCCTGGACTAACAGACTGACCTTTTGATTTCTAAAACAATTTTTGGGTCCCAAACTTTCTATGATAAGAGGACAGAAAAGGAGCTGTTTGACCACCAACAAGGTTGAATTATCCAGTGCTTTCTTCAGATATAACCAAGATAGAAAGTGAAACAAAGAAAACTTCCAGAGGGTGGAGCTAAGAACGGTAGGGAAAAAAAAAAAAAAAAAAAAAAAAAAAAAAAAAAAAAAAAAAAAAAAAAAAAAGAGTGGGAAAAATATTTCCAAGTAGTGATATTAGAGTTTAATCAAGGAGCATTTCCTATTACTGAGGGTGGATTACCGAACAATAAAATTCGGAATAACAGAATTTTAGCATTTTTATAAACAGAGGAACACTGTGTGCCTTCCATTCCTTCTTTATTTGAGAATGGGTTTGTTAATTGTGATTATCTTATCCTGGTCCCACTCTTGTTTATTAAAAGTGTGGAGTGGGGAAAATAGCTTTGCTTTTTCTCTTATAGGATTATGTATCCAAAATGCACTCCCAAACCTGAACAAATTACTCTATCTACCCTTATATCATATGCTTTTAGAATAAACCATTCCACCTAGATGGGATCATGGTTATAGGGAATGAAGATGTAGGAGTTATAATCTGTCGGTGGGAGGGGGAAGGAACCAAATATTTGGAGACCAGAGGTATGCACCTTTATAAACTGTATATTCTTCACTAATATCCCATTCCCCCTTCAATAGGAGGAATATACATCCCTACCATGTTAAACTCAGATTGTCCATGAAAATGGCATGTGTCACTTACAGTCAGAAACTTTAAAGTCCAATGCATGTTTTCCATTTCCATTTTTTCTGCTGCTATGATTATGGAAGCATTTGATAAGATTTAATATTCTTGGCCCTCATTGGTGAGAGCCCAAGATAAACAGAGGCCCATGTATTGACATGTCACATAAGAAAGAGACAAACTTCACTGCTGAGATGTTTCAGGTGGTTTCTTATTGCAACACAGTCTAACCAATCCTAAGTCACTCCATCCCTCCCCTCCCCTGTGCTCCTTATTAAAAATAATAAAAGCCATTTATCTTTAATAAACCCTCTTTAGAGGATGTCATTAAATTCTGGTCAGGATAAAGTTAATTATTATAAGACAAGCATAGTGATCCTATTACTCTCATCAATGATTGCTTTCTTCTTGGGCATTTGATGACATTCTAGTTAATGACTTACAAGGAAAATTGGCTCAGGGTTCCCAAAATGTTGCCTGTTTTAAAAATGAGACACATATGGTCTGGAAACATGCTGGGTGTTCTACTATGGTATCCTTATAGATACATTTCCACATCTTGCCCCCCCAGGTAAGTTGCTAAGAACTCTGGCAGTAATCTTGCACACATAAGTAAAGTTAATAAAAATTTAAAGTCAGTAGCACTGATGAGCATGGTAGAGCAAAAGGTGGAAGGATATACTTGCTACTTCATAATCTTGCTGACCCATTGTACTGATTAACCAACTCAATAACTGTTGTACCATGACCCTTTTTCTTATGTTAGTCAAAAGGTGTGTGTTAATTAAACCAGGTAGATTAGGATTTAGTTTATTTTGACTGATACAAAGAGATGAGATTGAAAAGAGCCCTTCCACTATATTATAAAAAAAATTAAAAGTGAAAATTGTTTTAGGTATCCTATGTGGTCTTATAAATGATAAATGCATGAATCTTATTGATCTATAAAAATAGTATAGAAATTCATTTCTACTATCATACAATTAAAGGTAAATTGATACTTCAGCTAGGAACCACCAAATTATTGGTAAGTAAGAACTACATTGAACATAATAGTTTATACTCTCTAATAATTTTAGAAACAATTATCAAGTAGTTGTTTGATAATTATTTAATAATTTGGTAATTACTGTTGTTTTACTGTTTGAGAATTTTTAATTATAAATTCCATGAAATCATAGGTTTCCTGGCAAGAAAAAAAAATATGTGTTTTAAGTACAGGGAACAATTTTTGCTGTTTAACAACTAAACAATCTGGGTTAGCTCTAGTGTTTTCATTAACATTGGTGTCTCTCAGCAGTTCTTTGATTATTTAACTATTAAGAGATGAGAAGAAAGGTAGAACATATTCGCTTAGCTAGCCTATTGAGGGGATTGTATTCGATCAATAGAGATAAAAAATAAGCATAAATAAAGTACAAAAATACCATACTATTTCTCTCTCTTTCACTCTTTATGTTTATATGTGTGATATAGGTACTGTCTCTTTGTGGTGTGGTGTGTGTGTGGTGTGGTGTGCTGTGGTGCACGTGTGTGTGAGAGAGAGTGTGTATGTGTGAGTGTGTGTGAGTAGAGAAAAGGAGTAGGGAGGAAGAAAGCAGAGCTAGTTCTTGCAGGTTCTGTCGATGGACTATTACATAAACTGCCAGCTAGTTGACTCTGGCCAATGGGAGACCCTAAGAGAAGACTTGAGTGTGCACTGCAGGGAAAAGCCAAAATACTTCTTTGTTCCCCTCTACTTCAGGAAGCCTCTCTTGAAGCAGCACTGCCCTTTCCTCTATGGTCTTTGTTAAAACCTGGATAAATCCAGCTACAGCCTGGAAATAGTAATAGCCAGACCAGATAATATAGCTTCTTCATCTTTGCTCCACATCCTTGGGATAGTGACTCCCTCCTGTTGTTGATGTCTAGATTGCTTCCTAGTCTCAAGTTTGCTTAACTAATTAGTTAATAATTAAAATTCCTGTGATTCAATCCCATGTTTTGATATACACAGAGTGGTTTCTGTTTTTCTGTTTAGGCTCTGACTGACATCCATGACTTACAAAATTACACATGGTAAAGGTTCTGTGTACTGATCTGACTTATCTCTTGCTATTGTTTTCTTAACATAACATATTCTTCTCACCACAGTCTTATATTTCTTTCCTTTTTTCTCCTTTTCTTCCTTCCTTTATTTAATTTTTCCTGTTGCTGACTATACTGAGCATATTCCTACCATAGGGACTTTTAATTTGATAATTTCATGGCTTCAAATAATCTTCCTAAATTTGTTTTGCCATTTGTATTATCTCTTAAATCTCAGATCTAACAGTAACCTCACAAAGACTTCCTCTCAATGCTGTATCTAATGCCCCACACCAACACACAATTGAGGGTCATCCTACTTTGATATATCTTCCTAATAAATTGCTATACATAATGCACTACTTTGATTACAGATGTAAGACTATTATGGCAGAAATGTATCTCTTAACTTTGGTATCCCAAGTGCCCCGAAGAATGCTTAGCATACCATAAGTGTCACCAGTAGAGGGTTGTGACTATAAGTTGTCCAGATTCTTGGCATT
>NW_016806351.1:318259-324763 GCF_001698545.2 Rhinopithecus bieti
AAAAAAAAAAAAAAAAAAAAAAAAAGACAAGTTGGAGGCATCACACTACCTCACTTCAAAATATACAAAACTATACAAACCAAGTTAGCATGATACTAATATAAAAACAGACAGACCAGTGAAACAAATTAGAGAGCCCAGATATGAATTCACAAGTTTATAGAGAACTAATTTTTGACAAAGGCAACAAGAACATACACTGGGAAAAAGACATTCTCTTCAATAAATGATACTGGGAAAATTGGGTAACCATATGCGGAAGAATGGAACTAGACCCCTATCTCTCACCATATACAAAGATCAAAGCAAAATGGCTTAAAGGTTTACATCTGCATCCTAAAACTATGAAACGACTAGAAGAAAACATTAGGAAAATACTCCAGGACATTGGTCTGGGCAAAGATTGTTTGTGTAAGATCTCAAAATCATAGGCAACAAAAGCAAAAGACAAATGAAATTACATTAATCAAAAAAGCTTCTGAAGAGCAAAGGAAACATACAACAAAGTGATCACCCATAGAATAGAAGAAAATATTTGCAAACTATCAATTTGATAAAAGATTAACATAGAATACATATATATATAGCAGAATATACATGTATAACATAGAATACATATAGCAAAAAACTAAATAGCCGAAAAACAATAATCTGATTCAGAAACAATAAAAAATCTGAATAGACATGCGTTTAAAAAAGTTATACAAATTACCAATAAATATATGAAATATGTTCAACATTACTAATCATCAGATAAATACAAATCAAAACCACAATGAGATATTACCTGACCATAGTTAAAACAGCTATTATAAAAAGACAGGGAATACTGAATGCTGTTAAGGATATGGAGAAAGGGTAACTCTCATACACTGTTGATGGAAATGAAAATTAGTACAGCCACTTTAGAAAAGAGTACAAAGTTTCCTCACAAATCTAAAAATAGAACTACCATATGATCCAGCAATTTCATTGCTGGGTATATATCCAAAGCAAAGGATATGAATTTATCAGAGAGATATCTTCACCTTCACGTTTATTGCAGCACTATTCACAATAGCCAAAATGTGAAATCAACCTAAGTGCTTATCAATGGATGAATGCATGAAGATAATGTGGTATACATACACAATGAAATATTGTTCAGCCATAAAAATGAATGATGTCTTCTCATTGGAAGCAACATAGATGGAACTTGAGGTCATTATGTTAAATTAAATAAGCCAAGCACAGAAAGATAAATATCACATATTTTTACTCATCTGTGGGAGCAAAAAAAAAAAAATACCTCATGAAGATAGAGAATAGATTGGTGGGTATCAGAGGTCAGGAAGCATGGTGGGGATGTGGTCATGAAGAGAGGTTGATTTATAGGCATAAATATACAGTTATAAAGAAGAAATCAGACCTAGTATCAGAAAGACCAGTAGGGTGACTATAGTTAACAATAATCGATTATGCATTTCTAAAATAGCTTGAAAAGAATCATTTTAATGTTCCTAGCATAAAGAAAACTATTTAAGATAATGGATATCCCATTCTACAAAGTTGTCTTTGGATACTGCAAAATTAAAGAACAAATATTTAAAGCTTCCCAGGCACACCTGACATTAATTCCAGGAACTGGAGTGCTTAAAGGAGCTGATAATGGATAAAAACACTTGGAAGTTCTGTGATTTCAATGATGATTATGCTTTTAATCTGTGTTGTTTGTCTTTGTATAGTCTGCAGATGTGGATCCTGACTCCTGCAAGAAGTAGCTCACTGTGACAAAGCTGCCTTTGCTTTTTTCAATTTGCAAATCAGAGAAGGGGGACATATTGGGATTAGGCCCCCAAAATCTGGATATAAACTGACCCAAAAACTGGCCATAAACAAAATCTTTGCAGCACTGTAACATGTTCATAATGGCCCTAACACCCAAGCTGGAAGGTTGTAGGTTTATGGGAATGAGGTCAAGGAACACCTGGCCTGCCCAGGGCAGAAAACCACTTAAAGGCATTCTTAAGCCACAAACGATAGCATAAGTGATCTGTGCCTTAAGGATAGCATACGTGATCTGTGCCTTAAGGACATGCTCCTGCTGCAGTTAACTAGCCCAACCTATTCCTTTAATTCAGCCCATCCCTTCGTTTCCCGTAAGGGATACTTTTAGTTAATTTCATATATATAGAAACAATGCTAATGACTGGTTTGCTGTTAATAAATATGTGGGTAAATCTCTGTTTGGGTCTCTCAGCTCTGAAGGCTATTAAGACCCCTGATTTCCCACTTCACACCTCTATATTTCTCTGTGTGTGTCTTTAATTCCTCTAGCACTGTTGGGTTAGGGTCTCCCTGACCAAGCAGGTCTTGGCACAGACTGTATAGGAAACATGGCACCAGGCATCTGCTGTGCTTCTAGGGAGTCCTCAGGAAGCTGACAATTATGGTGGAAGGCAAAAGAGGGAGCTGACATATACCTTGGCCAAGCAGGAGCAAGAGAGAGGGAGAAGGATGATGCCGCATGCTTTTTAACAGTGAAATATCCAGATGTTCCAAGAACTCACTAATGCAAGGGCAGCACCAACAGGATGGCAGTAACCATATATGAGAAATCCACCATGATCCAATCACCTCCCACCAGGCCTGACCTCTAACACTGGGAATTAAAACTTTATATGAGATTTAGAGGAAACTAGATCCAAACTATAACAAACATTATTTTAATAGATTTGAGAAGGTGTGTGATAAGTTCCTATAAAAATACAACTTCTCGAGTAAGACACACAAATAAATAGAAAATCTGCATGTCTTATAACCACCAAATAAACCTGAATTGAAAGTGAGAGTCTTCCTACAGAGAAAACAACAGGCTTAGGCCATTTTCCTGGTGAGTTCTATAAAATATTTAAGAAACATATAACTTTGATTTTACACAAAACCTTCCACAGAAGAGAATAAGATGAAATACAAACTTTTTGTTTATGATGCTGGCCATACTTTGAAAGCAAATAAAGCAAGAAGAGTATAAAAAATGAAAATTATGAGTCAATCTCATTTACAAATATATGTGTAAAAACTGTAAACAAACATTTATAAACCAAATTTGTCAATCCATGTAATAATTATCTAAACTCCTTAGACTCTATATTTTAGGAAAACTGGGCTAAGTTTCTACCTTACACTACACAGAAAACAAACACTATTTTGTTAGACTTAAATGTAGATGAAAAAAATTATTTTAAAATATGTAATGAAATAATTATAATATACTTTTATAATAGTTTGTGGCTGGGCAAGGTGGTTCATGGCTGTGATCCCAAAACTTTTGGATGCCAAGGTATGAATCACTTGAGCCTGGGTGTTCAAGACCTGTATGAGCAATACAGACAGATCCTATCTCTACAAAAAATTAAAACAAAAATAGCTTGGAGTGGTGGCACACATTTGAGAAAAGGTTGAGGTGGAGAATTGCTTCAGTTTGGAAGATAGAAGCTGCAGCGAGCCATAATTGTGCCGCATTCCAGTCTGGGTGACAGAACAAGTCCCTGCCTAAAAGAAATAATAAAGGAAAGGAAAAAGTATGTGAATATTTCAAGATTAATTAATATAATATTTTAATATTAACTCAGCATATAAGATATCTCTTAAACAAGATAAAATTACAAAAATTATAAAAGAAAACAGATTTCCATATGGATTTAGAATAAAACCTAGTCATCAAACAATATGAGATGATGAGAGCACACCTAAAAACTTGTAGAAGACATCTTAAACACACAAATGCACTGAATTATTAGTTTTTAGAATCTTCAAAGAAAGTTTAAAGCAAAAAGTAAAACAATAATTAATAAATGAACGAAATACCTGAAAAACACATCAAAGAAGAAGAAATGCTAAATATATAAAACATATTAAACTAATATTCAGAGTATGCAAATTAAATTACCATTTTTTTACCAATCAAGACAATAAAAGTAAATTTATGATAATATCAAGTATTAAAGGTCATGTGAAACAACTAAAATGCTTATACAACATTAGCAAGTGTGTACAGTTTGAAAACACCTAAAATTATGTAATATAGTGAAATAGATTCAGATCCTAAAATTATACTCCAAGACATAAGCCTATCAACACTGTTGTATATGACACAAAGAGACAAGTAAAAGGACGGTAAGAGTTGCATAATTTTTAATTCTGAAAACCTGTCACCTGTGTCTTTCAGCATGGAAATAAATTATTTGTGGTACATTTATAAAATTGATTAGTATATGGCAATTGAAATTAGGTGTCTTGGAGATTTTTCTGATAGGATGATCAAATGGGGACACAAAGTCTGTGACAAATTAAAATAAGAAATTAGATAATAATTTGAGGGATCACCAAAGTCAAGATAAGTTATTTTATATATACATATATGTATATTTATACACATGTGTATATATATATATATGTTCAGTTCAGCTGAACATATAAGCTGAAGAAAGCATCATAGTGAAATGGAGAGTTTCTAGAACATATGTAATATATGAAAAACTTTCATAAGATTGAGGAGGATTATATATTTATTAGAATGTCTTTCTCTCAAAAACTTGACTTCCCTTTGAACATTTATTTCTTAATAATTCAATTTTTTTTCATGTTCAAGTATTGACTTTTTTCCAAAAACTAGGTGAATAATGTGTGAAATTGTTTTTATTTCTATTTTTTTTTTAATGTAGAGACAGGATCTCCATCTGTCACCCAGGCTGGAATGCAGTGGTGTGATCATATTTCATGGTAGCCTCAACCTTCTGTGCTGAAGTGATCCTCCCACCTTAGCCTCTCGAGCAGCTGGGACTACAGGTACATACTACTATGTCCAGCTATTTATTTTTGTTTTTGTAGAAACAATGTATTTCTATGTTGCCTAGGCTGCTCCCAAACTTATGGCCTTAAGTGATCCTCCCACCTAGGTGATCCTCCTGCCCTGATCTCTCAAAGTGTTGGGATTACAGACATAAGACACTACACCAAGCCTGTGTTAAATTGTTTTAATGATTGTGTTTTTTATATTTCTGTAAGTTTTTCTTTCTCCTAAGTATAATCAAACATTTAAAATATTTATATTAAGTTTCTACTTGGAAATTTACATTGCTGTGAATATAAATACAAAATGCATAAAGCAGTGCCGTGCATCAAAAATTAATATGAAAGCAACTTTTATTACATTTCTTCTTGCATTCCACCATTCAGTCTCTAATCCCTTTAAAGCATTGAACCGTCCAAGGCTCATTGCCTCAGGAAACCATGCAAATTTCATCCTTTTGTGTACCTAAACAACATGCTTTAAGTAAAAGAGACAATTTGAGATCCATAAGTAAAAATAATAGAGGAAAGATCATAAACAACTTTATGTCTTTCTTATATACTCTTTCTATAATAAGTAGATTTTGTGAGTTGGGGAGGGGCAGTGGTGGGATATTGATAAACAGAGAGAAGTGATGAGAAGAAAAATACTGGTAAGTTCCAGGGTGAAAGCCCTCATGATCTTATGATTCCCAGGTTGAAGTTTGTGAGATGGTAAAATCCCTGAGTGGGAAAAATTCTCCTCCATTCTCTATCTGGACAAAAGAGGATTTCAACAGGTTTGCAAAGATTTCTGTACCCCAACAGACACCGAAGTAGCAGGAAGATCTTTGGATACCCATGTACTGCTCAGAAACACTGGAGAAATAAAACGAATGCTATATGTACTTATGAACCAATGTTATAATTTCTGACTGTTATCTCATTGGGTATCTGAAAAGGGAGTTGACCTGAAAACCAAATCCCAGCTATCAATGCACTGTGAAAGCCCTTCTCCTCTACAATGAGGACACAATGCTCATTAAGTTCTCATTAAAGCTGTAGAAGTGTTTTTCAAAGTGTATGAAGAGAGAAAAGCAGAGTGGCCCCATGTGATTCCAAAAGCACAAGTTGCCCAACAAAGGTTTGTTTAGAAAGAGAGATTTTCCCTTACCCCAAAGAAAGAGCTGCTCCTGAGCTCAATTTCTCATGACATACAGGAAAAGGGAGCTTCTTATTTCTCTGGAGCCAGAATTCAACTCCAACAAAAGCCCTCTGCTCCATTTCTCTCTCCCCTCCCCTACCAACCACATGCACATAAAAGAATTGGAACTTTCTATTGGTATAGTCAAGCATATGAAGGTATCATGTTACTGCTTTTGTGTCTGGAGTGTGCAATTTTCACTTATCACGAAATAATCTTCTTTTGAATTTTCCTGCAACCATTTAAAAATGCAAAAGTTGGCCAGGCGTGGTGGCTCACACCTGTAATCCCAGCACTTTGGGAGGCTGAGGCGGGTGGATCACAAGGTCAGGAGATCCAGATCATCCTGGCTAACACGGTGAAACCCCATCTCTACTAAAAATACAAAAAATTAGCCAGGCGCGGTGGTGGGTGCCTGTAGTCCCAGCTACTCGGGAGGCTGAGGCAGGAGAATGGCGTGAACCCAGGAGGCGGAGCTTGCAGTGAGC
>NW_016806351.1:325680-335095 GCF_001698545.2 Rhinopithecus bieti
TATATATATATATGTTATTACTTCTGTTCCTCTAGAGGACCCTGACTAATATAGATTTTGGTACCAGGAGTGGTTCTAGAGAAACAGAATATTAAATTTGGAGGTTTTATTTGCTGGTTTTGGGGTTTCTTGAGTTGGCTGCTTAATATAATTAGACCTACAAATGCTAAATATTTAATTCTAGTCATATGGAGAACACTGATAGTCCTTGGCATGAACTATTTAAAGAGTTATGCAAAATAAATTCATTCAACACTCCTGATTCACCACTTATGAGAGGCAAGGAGTTTGGAGACTCTACACATAATAGGAACATAATGAAGCTGGTTGGTTGCTCCTACATTCAGTGAACAAAGTGATGAAAGAAAATAATAAACTCAAGGATTCTGTCTCCCAGCTTCAGAAGCAGATACTGAGCCTCAAATCTGCTAAGATTGCCCTAAGTAAGAGTCTTACCTCCTGTAGAGAAAGAGCTGAAATTGTGGAAAAACAGACACAAGCTCTTATCATGCGAGTAGCTAACATGCAATGAAAGGTGCATGAACAGTCTTGCCAGGTGTGTACTGTTAAAGTGAGGACCCTATAACTTGGAATGGGGACATGTGAGAGGAGCCTGATGAAAGTGGGGATGTAGAACTTGTAAACTCTGATGAACCATTTTTGCCAGAAGGAACAACTTCCCCATCCCCAATAGTGGCAACATCTCCTCCTTGACCCATGCTCCCATGGGCCTTTCCACCTTTGTCAGAGGAGACAAATACGTAATTGCCTGAGGCAACAATGATGGTTTCTCCTGAGGCAGTTGCCAGGCAAAATATTCTCAGAAGCCACCCCCAATGCCCTTGTTTGCTTCTAGACCTATAACTAGACTAAAGTCCTGACAGGCCCCTAGAGGTGAGGTTGAGAGTGTGATCCATGAGGAGGTACACTACACTTGAGAAGAACCACACTAGTTATCTAATTTATATAAACAGAAATCTGGAGAACAGACATAGGAATGGATATTAACAGTATAGGATAAGGTGGAAGGTTCAGAGTTTGATCAGGCTGAATTTATTCATTTCGATCCACTAAGTAGAAACTCTGGATTTAATGTTGCAAATCAGGGAGTCCAAAAGTTTATAATAGTTTATTTGCTTGGTTAACTGAAATGTAGATTAAAAGATGGCCCACCATGAGGGAGCTGGAAATGCCAGCTCTCCCTCAGTTTAATGTAGAAGAAGGGATCCAAAGGCTTAGGGAGTTTGGGATAGTGGAGTTGATTAGTCACTTTAGACCTACTCATCCCAGCTGGGAGGGCCCAGAAGGTATACCCTTGACTAATGCCTTATGAAATAAATTTGTGAGGGAAGCACCTGAATCTTTTAAGAGCCCTGTAATTGTTCTTCTCTGTTTGGCAGGTCTAAGAGTGGGAACCACAGTCACTCTACTATAAAATTTAAATACAATGGGAATAGTTGGATCCCAAGGTGGCAGGGGCAAAGTGGCAGCACTCAATTGTCAAAGGCAAGGCAGGTGTAGCAAATCATAATAGAGAGCAGAGACAAAGCAGCAATCAGAATATTCTGACTCATATAGAGCTCTGGATTGACTAATTAATCATGATATTCTTAGAAATGAAGTTGATAGAAAGCATACTGAATTTCTACTTAATTTATATAAGGAAAAAACTCCTTGGTCGAATTGACAAAAGAGTAATTTGAATTATAGAAACAGAATCATGGTCCCTCAAACAATTTCCAGACTTGAGTCAATTTACAGACCCAGAATCCCTTGAATAAAGGGGAGGCCGGGTCCCCTTAAGGAAGGACCCCACCACATTCCCTACAATTTATACAGTTACTCTTTCTCCCATCCATCCCTAAGGATACCTCTGGCCTTTTACCATGGTAACTGTGCACTAGAGATAGGGAAATAATCAGACCTTTCAGGGACTACTGGACACTGGCTCAATGGCAGGAAGTCAGGGACCCCGAACGGAGGGACCGGCTGGAGCCGCAGCAGAAGGACATAAATTATGAAGATTTCATGGCCATTTACCATTTCTCAAATAATAATTTTATAATTTCTTATGCCTGTCTTACTTTAATCTCTTAATCTTGTTATTTTCATAAGCTGAGGATGTACGTCACCTCAGGACCACTATGATATTTGTGTTAACTGTACAAATTTATTGTAAAACATGTGTGTTTGAACAATATGAAATCAGTGTAACTTGAAAAAGAACAGAATAACAACAATTTTAGGGAACAAAGGAAGACAACCATAAGGTCTGACTGCCTCAGGGGTTGGGCAGAATAGAGCCATAGTTTTCTTCTTGCAGAGAGCCTATAAACATACGTGCAAGTAGGGAAGATTAAATTATTCGCTAAATTCTTTCCCTAGCAAGGAATATTAATAATTAAGACCACGGGAAAGGAATGCATTACTGGGAGGTGGTCTATAAACGGCCTCTCTGAGAGTGTCTGTCTTATATGGTTGAGATAAGGACTGAAATACTCCCTGGTTTCCTGCAGTACCCTCAGACTTACTAGGATTGGGAGACTTCACCCTGGTAAATTTGAGGTCAGACCGGTTCTCTGCTCTTGAACCCTGTTTTCTGTTGTTTAAGATGTTTATGAAGACAATGCGTGCACAGCTGAACATAAACCCTTATCAGTAGTTCTGCTTTGCCTTTGTCTTGTTTCCTCAAAAAAATGTGATCTCTCTTCTCCTTTTTGCCCTTTGAAGCATGTGATCTTTGTGACATATTCCCTGTTCTGACACCCCCTCCCCTTTTGAAATCCTTAATAAAATCTTGCTGGTTTTGCAGCTCAAGTCCTACGGATACGTGATGTCACCCCCAGAGGCCCAGCTGTAAAATTCCTCTCTTTGTGCTCTTTCTCTTTATTTCTCAGCCAGCTGACACTTATGGAAAATAGAAAGAACCTATGTTGAAATATTGGGGCTGGTTCCCCGATAGGCTCTGAGACAATGTTGTTTCTAGGGGACCCAAGATGTCATTGTGGTCCTCCATTTAAAGTAGAGGCTTATGGTGGTCACGTAATTGATGGATATTAATTAAGTTCAGTTCCCACTTACAGTGGGGCCAATTGGTCCCCAGACTTATCCTGTGGTAATTTCCCCAGTGCCAGAATGTATAATTGGCATAGGCATACATATCAACTAGCAGAACCCCCCACATTGGCTCCCTGACTGGTAGGGTGATGTTTATTATGGTGGTAAAGGCCAAATGAAAGCCATTAGAGCTGCCTCTACCTAGAAAAGTAGTAAATCAAAAACAACATCACATTTCTTGAGAGATTGTGGAGATTACAGCCACTATTGAGGACTTGAAAGATGAAGAGGTGGCAATTCCCCCTGCATCTCCATTCAACTCTCCCATTTGGCCTGTGCAGAAGACAGATGGGGAGAATGACAGTGAATTATCTTCAGTTTAAGCAAGTGGTTTCTCCAATTGCAGCTGCAGTACCAGATGTGGTTTCATTGTTTGAACAAATTAACGCATCTCCTGGTACATGGTGTGCAGCCACTAACTTGACAAATACCGTTTTCTCCATTCCTGTCCATAAGACCCACCAGAACCAATTTGCCTTCAGCTAGCAATGTCAGCAATATACCTTTACTGTCCTATCTCAGGGGCATATCAACTCTCAATATTTGTTTCATAATCTTATGTGGAGAGACCTTGATTGCTTTTCACTTACACTGGTCCATTACATTGATGACATTATGCTGACTGAATCCGGTGAGAAAGAAACAAACAAACTGGACTTACTAGTGAGACATTTGCATGCCAGAGGATGGGAAATAAATCTGACTAAAATTCAAGGACTTTCTTCCTCAGTAAAATTTCTAGATGTCCAGTGGTGTGGGACCTGTCAAGTTATTCCTTCTAAAGATAATTTGCTGCATTTGGCCCCTCTTACAGCCAAGAAAGAGGTAGAAACCCTAGTGGGCCTATTTCGATTTTGGAGGCAACACTTTTCTCATGTGGGTGTGTTACTCTGGCCCATTTATTGAGTGACCTAAAAGGCTGCCAGTTTTGAGCGGGTTCCAGAACAGAAAAAGGCTCTGCAGCAGGTCCAGGCTACTGTGCAAGCTGCTCTGCCACTTGGGCCATATGACTCAGCAGATCCAATGGTGCTTGAGGTGTCAGTGTCAGATAGCGATGCAGTCTGGAACCTTTGGCAGGCTCCCATAAGTGAATCACAGAAGAGGGCTGTAGGATTTTGAAGCAAGTTCCTGCCATCTTCTTCAGATAACTACTTTCCTTTTGAGAGACAGCTTTTGGCTTGTTAATGGGCCTCAGTGGAAACCGAAAGTTTGACTATGGATCATCAAGTCGCCATGTGACCTGAATTGCCTGTCATGAACTGAGTGCTTTCTGACCCATCTAGCCATAAAGTGGGTTGTGCACAGCAGCATTCCATCTTCAAATGCAAGTGGTATATAGTTGATCAGGCTTGAGAAGGTCTGAAAGTACAAGTAAGTTACATAAGGAAGTGGCTCAAATGTCCATGGTTTCCACTCCTGCCACCCTGCCTTCTGTTGCCCAGCCTGCAACTGATGGCCTCATGGGGAGTTCACTAGGATTAGTTGACAGAGAAAGAGAAGACCAGGGCCTCATTCACTGATGGTTCTGCAGGATATGCAGGCACCACTCAAAAGTGGACAGCTGCAGCACTACAGTCCCTTTTTAGGACATTCCTGAAGGACAGTGGTGAAGAGAAATCTTCTCATTGGGCAGGACTTTGAGCAGTGAACCTGGTTGTGCACTTTGCATGGAAGAAAAAATGGCCAGATATGCAATTAAATACTGATTCATACACCATAGCCAATGATTTGGCTGGATGGTCAAGGACTTAGAAGAAACATGATTGGAAAATTGGTGACAAAGAAATTTGGGGAATAGACATGTGGATGGACCTCTCTGAGTGTTCAAAAACTGTGAAGATATTTGTTTCCCATGTGAGTGTTCACCAACAGGTGACCTCAGCAGATGAGGATTTTAATAATTGAGTAGACAGGACAAGCCATTCTGTGGACCCCACTCAGTCTCTTTCCCCAGCCACCCATCTTCGCCCAGTGAACTCATGAACAAAGTGGCCATGGTGGCAGGGATGGAGGTTATTCAAGGGCTCAGAAAAATGAACTTCCACTCACCAACGCTAACCTTGCTATGACCACTGCTGAGTGCCCAATTTGCCAGCAGCAGAGACCAACACTAAGCCATCAATATGGCACCATTTCTCGGGGTGATAAGCCAGCTACATGGTGGCAGGTTGATTATACCGGACCTCTTGAATTATTGAAAGGACTGAAGTTTGTCCTCACTGGAATAATCACTTACTCTGGACATAGGTTTGCCTATTCTGCATGCAATGCTTCTGCCAAGACTACCATCTGTGGACTCACAGAATGCTTTATCCACTGTCAGGGTATTCCATATAGCATTGTCACTGACCAAGGCACTCACTTTATGACTAAAGCAGTGCAACAGTGGGCTCATGCTCATGAAATCCACTGGTCTTACTATGTTCCCCATCCTCCTTAAGCAGCTGGATTGACAGAATGGTGGAATGGCCTTTTGAAGTCAAGTCACAATTACAATGGCAACTAAATGACAATACTTTGCAGGACTGGGGCAAAGTTCTCCAGAAGGCCATGTATGATCTGGATCAGCATCCAATATATGGTACTGTTTCTCCCATAGCCAGGATTCATGGATCCAAAAATCAAGGGGTGGAAGTGGAAGTGGTACCACTCACCATCACCCCTAGTGATCCACTAGCAAAATTTTTGCTTCTTGTTCCTGTGCCATTACATTCTGCTGTCCTAGAGGTCTTAGTTCCAGAGGGAACTGGAACCAGGAGATGCAACAAATTCATTAAACTGGAAGTTAAGATTGCCACCTGGACACTTTGAGCTTCTTCTACCTTTAATTCAACAGGCTAAGAAGGCAGGTACAGCATTGACTGAGGTGACTGACCTGGACTATCAAGATAAAATCAGTCTACTACTCCATAATGGAGGTAAGGAAGAGTATGCATGGAATACAGGAGATCCATTAGGGCGTCTCTTAGTATTACCATGCCCTGTGATTAATGTCAATGGGAAAGTACAACAGGTTAATCCAGGCAGGGCTACAAATGGGCCAGACCCCTCAGGAATGAAGGTTTGGGTCACTCCACCAGGAAAAATCCACGACCTGCTGAGGTGCTTACTGAAGGCAAAGGGAATACAGAATGGGCAGTAGAATGAGGTAGTCATCAATACCAGCTATGATCACATGACCAACTGCAGAAACGAGGATTGTAGCTCTCATGAGTATTTCCTCTTTCTTTTGTTAAAAACATGTTTGCGCATGTTTACACTTGTACTAAGAAAATGTCTTCATTATATTTCCTTTCCCTTTATCATGTGACATAAGATTTATTAACTTTATGTCAGCATTTAGGTACTGTTAACTTTATGTAATAGTATTTGGGTTAGGGATTGGTGTGTTTCTGGTTGTAAGAAGGATAGTTATATTATGTTAGGCACAATTATGACCTTATTGTTGTCTTTATTTGAAAATTATGTATGATCTCAGGAGATGTGTATAGTTTCAAGTTGACAAGGGGTGGACTTGTGATGGTTAATACCAAGTGTCAATTTGATTGTATTGAAGGATGCAAAATATTTATCCTGGGTGTGTCTGCAAGGGTGTAGCCAAAGGAGATTCACATTTGAGTCAGTAGGCTAGGGAAGACAAATCCACCCTTAATCTGGTGGGCACAATCTGATCAACTGCCAGTGAATATAAGGGAGGCAGAAAAACGTGAAAAGGTGAGACTGGCCTAGCCTCTCAGCCTGCATCTTTATCCCATACTGGATGCTTCCTGCCCTCAAACATTGGACTCCAAGTTCTTCAGTTTTGAGATTCAGACTGGCTCTCCTTGCTCCTCAAGCTTGCAGACAACTTATTGTGGGGACCTTGTGATCATGTAAGTTAATACTTAATAAACTTCCTTTTATATACACATACATATATCTTTATATATGTATATATGAGATATATTTTATATATATCATATATATTATATATATATATGATATAATTAATAATATATTTAATACTAATGTAAATATATATAGTTCTGTTCCCTTGGAACCCCAAATATACACCCCCCCAATTTTTTTTTTTTACTTTTACTGTTAATGATCCCCAAATAACTGTTTATGTGATGTTTAATTAAAATTAAAGTAGATTCTAAAATATTTTATTAATTCATTGAAAAATTGCAATCATAAATCGATTCCAGGTTAACATATTGGTACTTTTAATTAAGCATTATATTTTCTAAAACATAACAAACAATGGGGTGACATTGTTTCATAATTTTGCAAATTTCTTTGAATCTGGCTTACTAGAAGACAGCTGGATTCTTGTATCTGTTTCTGCATTCTGTTAAGCTATCCCATGCCACGTATCCTTCATAAAACTGAGTTGTACACTCATGAGAGAATGAAAGGGAAAATGGTGAATAATATTTAATGTATTGTGAAAATGGTTTTGATGCTGCGGTTCTCTGGAAAGCACACAATATATACTGGACTGCCTTGGCAAAAACAAAAGAGTAAATGTTAATGTTGAAAACAATAATCTTGCCAAATTAACATTTGTCTTTCATTCTTCCTTCATTTTATATTACTTAGGACTGATATTTTTCCCAGAGGCCAACACGTTTAACACTGACTCCCAGTCAAGGTAGCCCTTCTCCCACTTATTGTATTCTCCATAGTCTTCTAAATAATTTGCTACACTCCACCTTATACACATTCTACTTTATTGAGAAATGGATGTCACATGATAGAATATCCCTAAGTTTTTTAACCATGGCCTGACATCCTTCTCACCTTCTCACTGCCTCAAAATTGTGATTCAACCATCTTTCCATTTCTTTCCCTCATTTTGAGTAAAAAAAGTGATTTTCTCATTTCGGAGGTCAAGCCTTTCAGGTTTACATGAAGATCTTATCCTGTATCTATTTTGTTTCTTCCAAATTTTCTCCCTCCTTTACTGGTTTTAATCATATGTAAGCTAACTTTCTGTAATTTTTTCTTTTACAACCAGATATATTTTAAAAAATCAAATAACAAGCATCTCTCTTGTATCACATTTTCCTTAACATCTTTTTTTATACACATTTCATAACTTTCAACTAATATTTCAAAAACCATCAAACATTCCCTACTCATCAGTTAAGGCAATAAATATTTAGTGATTGTCTATTGTGAACTGGTTAATTCCCAGTCAGTGGAGATGAAGCATCAAAAACAATAATCCTATCATTTATAAATTTGGAGCCTAGTTAAGATAAAGTTTTAAAAATGTTAATTTATTTGGGAAGTGCAACAATAGAGATATCTCAGGTATATATATCAACAACATAGTCTTCCTTCAAACTCCTTATTTGACTTTCCAGGATGAAGTATCCTGATTTATCTCCTATTGCTGTTCTGTTTTTTGTTTTTTTGTTTTTTGCTATTCTGTATTTTCTCTGCTATCTATTAATTCTGGAGTCTTCCTTCAGGCTTCCCAAGGCTTCCCTACAGATTTCTTAAAATTTCTCTTTAACTTTTCCTGCAAATTGACTTAAATAGATTTGGAATTTTTGCAATTATCAGTTCTGTGGGTAAATAACAATAGTCTCCAGCAATCAGAGTTAAGTGGAAGTTGGAAAAACTTTCTCTTACAACTTTGCTCACTGATAGTGAGTGTAGAGTAACAGAAAGAAATCTTAGATTAAAATCCGCCAAATGTGATGCAAAACATTTATTAGAAAAAGGGAGATGGAGGAAACACAACTATATAACCTGTTCTCTAATTTAAGGAAAGTACCAGTTCTCAGGCGTGCAAAGCATACTACATAAACTCTGAGGTTCTTGCAAAGGTTAACCTGAGACAGATCAGCGAATCTCCTGGTTAACTAAGAAATTTAGATCTTGGATAGTGAAGGAGACAGAGGAGCATAGCTCCGGACTAGAGCCTCAGAGTATAACACTAATTTGAAGATAGTAGGACAATGGGCTTGCCAAAATATGTATAACATATTCATACTTACATGCATTGAATCCCTCCTTTATTTCAATATTAACATAGGTCTAAATTGTTTATACGAATTGATGAGTTTTCTGTGGAGTCTTTGAAATATTTCAATTATTTACAAAGCTATTTCTGGAGTGTAGGTTGCTATTTATAATGTTTAGTATAATAAGTAGTTATTAATAGAATGTGGACTGCTGATTAGTCTATTTCAAATGCTATCTATTAAATATACTTAATGGTTTTATTTATTTATTTATTTTTATTATACTCTAAGTTCTAGGGTACATGTGCATAATGTGCAGGTTTGTTACATATGTATAC
>NW_016806351.1:339104-381992 GCF_001698545.2 Rhinopithecus bieti
AGCTGCTGTGAGCTCCACCCAGTTCGATCTTCCCAGGGCTTTGTTTACCTACTTAAGCCACAGCAATGGCGGGTGCCCCTCCCCAGCCTGGCTGCTGCCTTGCAGTTAGATCGCAGACTGCTGTGCTAGCAATGAGGAAGGCTCCGTGGGCGTGGGAGCCTCCCGGCCAGGTGTGGGATATAAACTCCTGGTGTGCCCATTTGCTTAAAGTGCAGTATTGGAGTAGGAGTTACCCGATTTTCCAGGTGTTGTGTGTCTCAGTTCCCATGGCTAGGAAAAGGGATTCCCTTCCCCCTTGTGCTTCCCAGGTGAGGGGATGCCTCGCCCTGCTTCAGCTCTCACTGGTCGGGCTGCAATAGCTGACCAGCACCGATTGCCCAGCACTCCCTAGTGAGATAAACCCAGTACCTCAGTTGAAAATGCAGAAATCACCTGTCTTCTGTGTCGCTTGTGCTGGGAGCTGGAGACTGGAGCTGTTCCTATTTGGCCATCTTGCTCCGCCCCTACTTAATGGTTTTAATGCATACATTTTATATGCATATATATTTCTATCACATCATTTATTATGTCATATTTGACTGTAAATTATGTTCCATACCTTAAAGCAATATATTTGCATATATTTCTGATTTTTAAAAAAATTTCAAGATCTCAATGTGTATTGAATTCAATTTCACTTTACATGTAAATAATGTCATTTAATGCTTTACTTATAAGTTAGTAGAGACTGTGGAATCAAACAGTTTGAATTGAATCCCAGCTCATTTATAAACTTGTGTTTTATAAACATCTTTTTTTTAAATTATTATGCTTTAAGTTCTAGGGTACATGTACATAACCTGCAAGTTTGTTACATATGTATATGTGTGTCATGTTGGTGTGCTGCACCCATTAACTCATCAATCAATTACATTTAGATATCTTTTTTCCTAATGTTATCCTGCCCCAACTTCCCCCCCACCCCCATAACAGGCTTCAGTTTGGTTGGTTGATGGTTCCCCCCTCCCTTTGTGGGTTCCCAAAGTGGTTTTCCCTCAATTGTTTCTCAATTTTCCCAACCAATGAGGTGAGAAAGCCCCAGCCATTTTTGGGTTTTTTTGGGTCCTTGGCAATAGTTCTTTGCCCTGAGAATGGAATGGGGGTTTCCAGCCCTTCAATCCCATGTCCTATAACGGAACATGGGGAACTCCAACTTTTTTATGGCCTGGCATAGAGGTCTCCCATGGGTTGCGGTACTCTGTGGCACATTTTTCCCTTAATCCCGCAGCCCTAAATCAATTTGATGGACATTTTTGGTTTGGTTCCCAAGGGGTCTTTGCCTTTCAATGTGAATCGAGTGCTGCAGTGAAACATACGTGTGCATGTGTCTTTATAGTAGAATGATTTATAATCCTTTTAGGTATATACCCAGTAATGGGATGGCTGGATCAAATGGTATTTCTAGTTCTAGATCCTTGAGGAATTGCCACACTGTCTTCCACAACAGTTGAACTAGTTTATAGTCCCACCAACAGTGTAAAAGTGTTACTATTTCTCCACATCCTCTCCAGTACCTGTTGTTTCCTGACTTTTTAATAAATATCTTAAATCTCCTTTTTTTATAAATTGTCTAATAACAGCTATTTATATTATTGTAAAATGTGCCTATTAAAAGGTAGCTCTTATGAACTGTATTTTTAAACAAAATATCCCATATTAACATTGTAGCAGTATGTTAAATTAAATTAAATACAAATAGCAGATGTAAATAAGTCCTAAGATTACTTCCCTATAAATGAGCAAAGAGTTTTGTTTCTGGCTAATAAAAAAGACTTATTTAATTATTTATGTATTTATCTGCCTATTTTTAGTTTGAGAGTAATAGAGACTGAATAACATTTTAAGAAAGCATAAATTATTTTTGCTTTGAATTTATGTATCCTTTCTGAAAATAGTGTATTTACAGTTAACAAATTACAACAGTTCACAACAGTTTTAGATGATAACGTGTACCTATATAAAGTAGACTCTATTTAGAAAGGAAGACATGTAATGAAAGAGGTTTCACTCTGTTATTTATAAGACCTGACTTTTCATCTCATTTATAATCTTATGATAACTTTCATAAGGGAATTAATCCTTTTGATCTATGAAGTAAATATATCATGTTATAAATAGAAATATTATGTAGTGATCCAAAACAGCAGCTGATCTATGAAAGCTATATTTCTTTTGCAGATGAAAATTTAGGGCATACAAGAAGAATTAGAATGCAGTATGTTTTGCTCTCCCAAATGTACTTTATGCTATTCATTTCAATATGAATAACAAACCTTCTTGTAGTTTCAAATAATTCCTTCTGGGATATGTTCCATGATGGTTATGTAAAATATTTTGCAGATGCTTTATTCCTTTAACATTTGCAAAATTTGGGTTTCATCCTCTTGGGTCTTCTGTTTTGTTTAAGGCTGGATAGGGTAAATGTTGGTGCAGTCGTATTAGCATCAAAAAATACCAAGTTGATCAGAGAGTAATTCAAAAGCAAATACACATGGTCTTCTTATAGAGTTAACCAGATTTTACTCTAATGCTCAATAGATGAAAAACATGTCCTACAATTATGTGTTCAGGTCAGCTTTCTTAACTCTGTTTAATATCATACAATTCTTTTATTTTTTAATAATTCTTACATATAATAATTTATTTCACACATTGCCAGTAACTTACATTTAATTTGGGAGTGTTCTCTGGTTTCTGCTTTCCAAGTAGCATATGTCTTGTTACTGAAGAACTTTAAATACTAGTAACTCTTAGCAGTTAAGTATTTTCATTATGTCTATTTTATTATTATCAACTTGATGAAAGGAAAAGAATAAAGTAATCTTTTTATCTCAATATAAATAATAGAACAATGTTCCTTTGATCTTTTGCCTCCTCTGAGTATATTTTTTATTTGGCACCAGAAAACACCTCAAATTTTTTTTTTTTTTTTTTTTTTTTTTTGAGACACAGTTCCACTCTGCAGCCCAGGCTGGAGTGCAGTGGCGCAATCTCGGCTCACTGCAATTTCTACTGCCCCGGGTTCAAGCAATTCTCCTGCCTCAGCCTTCTGAGTAGCAGGGATTACAGGTGCCCACCACCATGCTTGGCTACTTTTTGTGTTTTTAGTGGAGACGGGGTTTCACCATGTTGGCTGGGCTGGTCTCGAACTCCTGACCTCAAGTAATCCACCCACTTCAGCCTCCCAAAGTGCTGGGATTACAGACAAGAGCCACGGTGCCCAGCCAACACCTTAAATCTTTCTAATTCACAATTCTAATTTTACATGTCACCAAGAGGAACATTACATTAAATACCAAGATAAATACACAACTGTATTTAGTGTCTTTAAACCCAGTTCTTTCCACTTATATCTGCAAATGCATCTTGATGGAACGTAGACTTGAATTCTTTGAGCATCACCGTTTTTTTTTTTTTAATGGTAAAGAATCACAAAGTCCTGTGTTTCTTTCTTTTCATATAAAAGCAATTACTTTTCAAAACTACATATGAACTTTTAATTATTTTGTGAACACTTTTACCTTTGCAAAGATTTCTGACAGAAAACTATAATACCAGGTACATGCCAATAAAAAGAAAGCATAGTATACCATACATAGTATACTATACTATGCTATCTAATTATAGCACTATTAGTGTAAATTATTTTTAGTGTAATCCAATATACTAAGAGATAGAATGTGCTTTTTTCATTTACTTATTTTTTTAACTTTATTTATTTATTTATTTGAGACTGAATCTTGCTCTGTCACTCAGGCTGGAGTGCAGCGGCGTGATCTCGACTCACTGCAACCTCTGCCTGCAGGGTTCAAGCAATTCTCTGCCTCAGCCTCCCTGGTAGCTAGGATTACAGCCACCGGCCACCACGCCCGGCTAAATTTTTGTGTTTTTAGTAGAGACAGGATTTGACTATCTTGGCCAGGCTGGTCCCAAACTCCTGACCTCGTGATCCACTCACCTTGGCCTCCCAAAGTTCTGGGATTACAGCTGTGAACCACCAGGCCTGGTCTTTTTTTTTAAGTTTTATTTTAAGTTCAAGGGTACATGTACAGGATTGTTATATAGGCAAATTATGTGTCACGGGTTTGATGTACAGATTATTTCACCACCCAGTTAATAAGCATAGTACCTGATAGACAGTTTCTCAATGCTCACCCTCATTCCACTTTCAACCCTCAAGCAGGCCCTCATGTCTTTTCCCTTCCTTGTGTCCATATGTGCTCAACAAGACAAAGTGCAGTATTTGATTTTCTGTTACTGTTTTAGTTCACTTAGGATAATGGCATCCAGCTCCATCCACGTTCCTGCAAAGGATATAATCTCATTCGTTTTTAAGGCTGCATAGTACTCCATGGTGAATAAGTACCGTATTTTCTTTATCTAGTCTACTGGTGATGAACATTTAGGTTGATTCCTTGTTTTCGCTATTGGGATAGTGCTGCAATGAACACACATGCGCATAGGTCTTGATTGTAGAACAATTTATATCCCTTTGGGTATATAGCCAATGATAATATTGCTGGGTCAAATGGTAGTTCTGCTTTGAGATCTTTGAGAAATGGTCAAATTGTTTTCCATAATGACTGAACTAATTTTCATACTCACGAGAAGTGTATAAGTATTCTCTTTTCTTTGCAACCCCGCCAGCATCTACTCTCTGACTGTTAAATAATAGCCATTCTGACTGGTGGGAAATGGCATATCTTTTTTTTTTTTTTTTTTTTTTTTTTTTTAATTTATTTTAGAGACAGGGTTTCATTCTGCTGCCCAGGCAGGAGTGCAGTGACATGATCATAGATCACCGCAGCCTGAAACTCCTGTGCTCACGGAAGTTCTATATTTCTGAATTTGTACACTGGTTCTGTTGATCACTATCTGCGTAAAGTTCAAATATAGATTGAGGCAGCCAAGATGGCCGAATAGCAGCAGCTCCACTCTGAGGCTCCCATGGAGAAGGAAGGAAACAGCGGGTGAACTCTGAATCTTCAACTGAGGTACCAAAGTTCTCTCACTGGGGCTGATGAGGTGGTTGGCATGACCAACGGAGAGGGAGCAAAAACAGGGTGGAGCAAGTTCCCACTCAGGAGCTGAATGAGGCAAAAGGAACTTCCTCCCACAGCAAAGGGAGATGGTGAAGGTTGTGCTTCCCCTCCCTGAAAAACAGGCTTTTCCCACAGATACTTGCAACCTGTGGATCGGCAGGTCCCTTCCTGAGTCCACGCTACCAGAGCCTTGGGTCCCAAGCACAAAGCTGTGGAGAATCACAGAGGCTACTCAGGTGGGCAGCCGCTTTAAGCAGGCACTGAGGCGCAGGAGTATTTACATACTCTGACTCTGGGAACTCTCATGAGACAGGAGATCTGTCTACTCTCCTGGGGAGGGGGCTGAGCCAGGGAGCCAAGCGGCCTTGCTCCCAGGGAACGCCACAAGCTAAAACCTACTGGCTTGGAATCCTCCCGCCAGTGCACTCACCTAGAAATTGCCTAAGAAGACCGAGTTCCTGCGAGGGAGGGGCGGCGAACATCAATATGGCTCCCGTCTGCTGCTTACCCTGTGGGTAGTGCCAAGCGAGATGGGGCGGTCCAGACCGAAAGCAGCGCAGCGCAGCGCAGCCACAGCACAGCACAACACCTGGATCAGTTTGTGGCCAACACAGCACAGCACAGCAGCTGGATCAGTTTCTGGCCAGACTGCTTCTTTAAGCCCACCTGAATCCACTCCTCCTCACTGGGGAGGGACTCCCCATTGGAATCTCAGGATCCTCAGCCAGGGGTTTATAGACAGACACTGATAACCCTGAGAGGAACGTCTGGGAGGAGGGGTGCCTGCGGTATTGTTGATCAGCCATCTTAGTCTTTTCTTCCTGCTGGCTCTGGAGAGTTAGGGCAGCCTAGACGAGGAGAATTATTTCCCCAAGCACAGCACACCCGCCCTGCCAAGGGGCAGACAGACTGCTTGTTTAAGCAAGCCTCTGAACTGCTTCTTCTGACTGAGATCTCCCAACAAGAATTTCCAGACACCTCATACAGGAGCGTTCCCGTTAGCATTAGGTCAGTGCCCCTCTGGGACAGAGTTCCCAGAGGAAGGAGTGCTATCTTTGCTGGTCTGTAGCCTCCAGTCGTGATATCTCCAGGGATGGGAGGAACCCAGGTGAATAGGATCTGGAGTGGGCCCCAAACAAACAGCAGCAGCCCTACAGAAGAGGGGCCTGACTATTAAAAGAAAAACAAACAGAAAGCAATAGCATCAACAAAAAAGACCCCCCCCCAAAAAAAAAACATCCAAAAGTTGGCAGCATCAAAGATCAAAGGTAGATAAATCCATGAAAATGAGAAATAATCAATTCAAAAATGCTGAAAGCTCAAAATTCAGAATGCCTCTTCTCCTCCAAATGATCACAACTAGCCTCCAGAAAGGGCACAGAACTGAGCTGAGGTTGAGATGGATGAATTGATAGAAGTAGGCTTCAGAAGATGGGTAATAACAAACTTCGCTGAGCTAAAGAATTCTGTTCTAATTCACTGCAAAGAAGCTAAGAACCATGATAAAACATTGCAGAAGCTGTTAATCATAATAATCAGTTTAGAGAGGAACATAAATGATCTTATGAAGCTGAAAAACACAATATGAGAACTTCATAATGCGAACACAATTATCAGTAGCCGAATAGACCAAGTGGAAGAAAGGATATAAGAGCTTGAAGACTATCTTGCTGAAATAAGGCAGGCAGACAAAATTAGAGAAAAAAAAGAATGAAAAGAAATGAACAAAATCTTAGAGAACTATGAGATTATGTTAAAATATCAAACGCACGACAGATAGAGGTACCTAAAAGAGATGGGGAGAACAGAAGAAAAGTTGGAAAAGACATTTAGGATAGCAGGAGAACCTCCCCAACCTAGAAAGACAGGCCAACATTCAAATTCAGGAAATCTAGAGAACCTCTGTAAAATACCCCATGAGAAGATCAACCACAAGACACATAATCAACAGATTCTCTAAAGTTGAAATGAAGGAAAAACTGTTAAGGGCAGCCAGAGAGAAGGGCTGGTCACCTATAAAGGGAAGCCCTTTAGATTAACAGCAGACCTCTCAGCAGAAAACCTACAAGCCAGAAGAAATTTGGGGCCAATTTTCTTTATTTTTAAGGAAAATAATTTTCAACCTAGAATTTTACTTCAGGCTAAACTAAGCTTTGTAATTGAAGGAGACATAAAATCTTTTTCATACAAATCAATGCAGAGAGAATTTGTTGCAACCAAGCCTGCCTTGCAAGAGCTCCTGAAGGAAGCCCTAAACATGGAAAGGAAAAACCGTTACCAGCCACTACAAAAAAACACACTGTTGTACACAGATCAGTGACACTATGAAGCAAATACATAAATAAGTCTGCAAAATAACCAACTACAATCACGATAACAAGATCAGATTCACACATAACAATATCAATTTTAAATGCAAATGGGCTAAATGCCCCAATTAAAAGATACAGAGTGGCAAACTGGATGAAGAGCCAAAAATCCATCAGTGTGTGTATGTGCTATTTTATTATGCACGGGGAACCCTGGGAATGTCTGGGCCTGTTTGGAAAATATATATTACAGCTGGAGGAAGCTAGGAGAATCTTTTTTCTCTTGAGGATGCTGAGCAAACTATGTTGTGCACCTGTGTTTTGATTGTAGCGCATCATATGAAGACAGGAGTGGAATTTTCCATTTGTGGTGTCATATTTACACTATGAAAATTTCAGAATTTAGAACATTTTTGATTTCATATTTTTTGATTAAGGATGTTCAAACTGCATCTCTGAATCTTGGTGACCTCATCTAAAAAAAGTAGATAAGTACTACCTTGATGAATTATTTTTAATGTTTAATTTGCAAAATTTAGATGAAATGTCTATTACAATGCTTGGTAAATAGGATGTACTCTATATTATTAAATAGTAGCATTAACATATTTTTTCCTGTTCAAACTCTTCAATTTTGTAGTGAAAATCAGCAAATAGTATCCAGAAAATTTAGAAAGTAACGTGTTTTACTGGTAACATATGCTTCTAGTGTTCTTTTTTTCCCTTTGCATATTGTACTTAGCTTTACATATAGTATGCATACAGTTTATACACTATTCAAAATTTTACTTTTTGTCAGAGGAATTTCTCCATGCTTGGATATAGTTGTATTTTCACAGGTTCACAGTATTTTTTTCAAATGGGGAAATGAAAATTTAATTTATGTGATATGAAAAGAGAGTGGCATGTACATAGGTGTTTTGCATCACTCATACTGAAAACATCTAAATAAATATAAATAAAAATGACCAAACGTATATAAAAGACAAGGGTGATTAAATCCATTGGAAGAAATCTGAATATAGTACCACATAATGTGAAACATTCCTATTAGAAATACTGAAGATATATTTATTGATAAAAAGTTGTCATATACTAAGAGGTAATACAGAAATACAGTCAAGAATCTGCAACTCCCTAATTTGGAGAGTCAAGAGTTGTAGGAGAAACTAGAATGTTGGAGAACCTTTAAATGTATTAGAAAAGGGGCCCTATCATGTGTGTGTCTGTACCTAAAAACAGATACACTGGACCTGTTAGCTCATGACTTCATTGACCTGAATTGACTCTAATACTCTGGACTTATCCTGGACTGACAGAGCACTTTCCTGAAAGAAGAGAAAATTTCAATAATGACAGATATTGAAATATCAACGTAAATATCTGCACAGTATGGATCAAATGCTACAGCATTGAGACTAAACATAGTTACATATAAAGCTGACTAAATAAAAATTGAATTTAGAAATACAGTCATCAGCACAGTAGATTCATGAAACACAGAAAAGTAATCAAGCAGAGGAAAAATTCCATCAAGTCACCTCCCGAATCAATTTGTATGTTGAGTCACCGAAAGGAAAATATTTGTATCACCTTGTTCCAGCTGAAAATAACAGAGTTTTTTTGTTTGTTTCTCATAGATTAATAATTGGAAGATATAATAGAATCCACATATAATTACTGTATAAGTTTCTGACCAAGAAATGCCTCTCCATTCGACAATGAATATAAGGAAACAACACATTCCCTAAAACTTTTGAAATAAACAGATTAAGTGAAATATATGTGTATATGTGTGTATATATATTATATATATATAGAGAGAGAGAGAGAGAGAGAGAGAGTCTCCCTCTGTTGCCCAGGCTGGAGTGCAGTGGCGTGATCTCGGCTCACTGCAGCCTCCGCCTATCAAGTTCAACTGATTCTCCTGTCCCAGCCTCCAGAGTAACTGGGATTATAGGTGCACACCACCACACCCCCCCTAATTTTGTATTTTTAGTAGAGACAGGGTTTCACCCTGTTGGCCAGGCTGGTCTAGAACTCCTGACCTCAAGTGATCCACCTGCTTCAGTCTCCCAAAGTGCTGTGATTATAGGCCTGAGCCATTGCGCTAGGCCTATATTTTGGAGCATGAGTATATTACATAGATTCAAAGAACACAATCACATTATGTAGAATTATTACATTATTTGTGTAGAACTTAATACTTTAAATTCTCAAATTATCCAATAATTTTAGTAATTTTGGACATAATTTTCTAATTATTTAGGTTTGCACTAAATATATGTGGATAAATACTTACATACATGCACTTGAGTTAGCTGAACACGTGTTAAAAACTTAAGCACAAGACTTGAAACTATAAAATACTAGAAGAAAACCTAGAAAAGCTCTTCAGGACATTGGCCTAGAAAAATAATTATGGTTAATATCTCAAAAGCAAATGCAGCAAAAACAAAATAGACACATGAGGCTCAATTAAACTGAAAAGCTTCTACACAGGAAAAGAAATAATCAACAGAATAAACAGATAGTCTACAGATGGAAGAAAATATTTGCAAACCTCACATCCAAGAAAGGTCTAATATCCAGAATTGACAAGGAACTCAAATAACAAGAAAAAAACAAATAAACCCATTAAAAAGTGGGTAAAGGACATAAACAAACATTTCTTTTAAATTTTATTTTTAATTACATATAATATATACATGTATATAAATTTTGTTGTTGTTTTTCTGAGACAGGCTCTCACTCTGTAACCCAGGCTGGAGTGCAATGGCGCGATCTCGGTTCACTGCAACCTTTGCCTCATGGGTTCAAGTGATTCTCCTGCCTCCGACTCCTGAGTAACTGGGACTACAGGCATGCACCACCACACCCAGCTAAATATTGTATTTTTAGTAGAGCCAGGTTTTCACCATGTTGGGCAGTCTGGTCTCAAGCTCCTGACCCCAAGTGATCCAAGTGATCTGCCCGCCTTAGCCTCCTACATTGCTGGGATTACCTGCATGAGCCACCATGCCAAGCCTGAACAAACATTTCTTAAAAGAAAAGATATAAACAGCAAACAAACATACAAAATTGCTGAACATCACTAATCAACAGATAAATACAAATTAAAACCACAACAAGATCTGTCTCCCACCAGTCAGAATGGCTATTATTATAAAGTCAAGGATACATATATTGGCAAGGATGCATAGAAAAGGGAATGCTTATATACTGTTGGTATGAATGTATGTTAATACAATCTCTGTGGAAAACAGTAGGGAGATTTATTAAATAACATTTTATTAAATAACCAGACATAGAAATGCCATTTGACCAGCAACACTACAACTGGGTATCTACTTAAAGGAAAGGAAAACTTTATACCAAAGAGACACCAGTACTTATGTATGTATCACAGCACTATTTACAATGGCAAAGCCACATTATCAACCTACATATTCATCAATGGATGATTGGATAAGGAAAAGGTGGTGTATATATAAACTATGGAATATCATGCGACCATAAAAAATGAGATCATGTCTCTTGCAGCAACATGGGTAGAGGCAGAGGCCATTTTCCTAAGTGAAATAACTCAGAAACAGTAAGTCAAATATCATATGTTCTCACTTATAAGTGGGAGCTAAACAATGTGTACATATAGACTTAGAGAGGAGAATAATAGAAACTTGGGATTCCAAAAGATGAGGGTGCTTAGGGTGAGTGTTAAAAAACTACCTGTTGGATATGATGTCTACTATTCAGATGATGAGTACAATGAAGCTCAAACCCCACCACTAACCGATATGTCCATGTAGCAAATCTTCACATGTACTCCCTGGATCTATTAAAAAAGTAAAAAAAGAAACAAAGAAATTTAAAAAAAAAAACACACATCTTTTTAAGGTACCCTTTAGAATATCTTATTAGAACATGTAACCATAATACTCATGTACATTTATAAAATATTTGTGTTTGATTTATTGTTCCCAGAAGTTCTTACGAGACCCAGTGGTTTCAGTTAATTTCTCATATACGTTATACTCTTAAATGTACTCATAAACAATGCTGCATTCAACAAACATTTTTGTCCAATTAATATACAGTTTAAGGTGACTCCTGAGGTTTTTGGTATTTTCTTTCCCAGATAGGGTCTCTCTCTTTCATCCAGGCTGGAGGGCAGTGATGTGATCATGGCTCACTGCAGCCTCTCAATCTTCTGGGCTCAAGTCATCCTCCCACATTAGTCTCCAGAGTGGCTGAGACTACAGGCATTTGCCATCAAACCAAGCTAATTTTTAAACTTTTATTTAAATGTAGAATATTGCCATATTTCCCAGGCTTGTCTTGAACTCCTGACTTCAAGAAATCTTCCCACATAGACCTCCCAAAATTGGGACTACAGGCATGCAACAATATGCCCAGTATTTCCCTCCCTCCCTCCCTTCCTCCCTCCCTTCGTTCCTTCCTTCCTTACTCTTCCTTCCTTCCTTCCTTCCTTCCTTCCTTCCTTCCTTCCTTCCTTCCTTCCTTCCTTCCTTATTCCCTTTCTTTTGTTCTTTCTTGTTTTTTCCTCCCACCTTATCCTGAGTTCTTTAGAAAAGAAGACAAGGAGCAGGGAGGGAAAATTTATTTAAAGGAAATAATTTTAACAAAAGAATACATAGACATTTTCTTAAGATGATGTATCCCAAACCTTCTCATAGTCCACTCACATGATCCTACCAAAATAATCATCTTTAGCTGTATTAACTGTATTAATTTACTAGGGTTGCAATAACAAAGTATCACAAACCAGGCTGCTTAAAATATGTAAGAAATTTATCCACCCCCCAAATCAATTTGCATGTTATTCCACCATTCAGGAGGCTAGAAGTCTGAAATCAAGATTTTGTCATAATTAGTTCTTCTGAGATCCCTGAGAGAGAGTTTGTTCCATGCCTCTCTGCTAGCTTTAAGTTAGGACTGGAAATTTTCGATGTTATTTGGCTTGTGGATGCATCTCTCCATCTGACTCCATCTTTACTTGGCATTCTCACTGTGTTCCTGTATCTTCATGTAGCCATCTACTTGTAAGGATACCAGTCATTGGATTAGAGGTCCACCCTATTCCAGTGTGACTTCATCTTAACTAAGTATGTCTGTAATGCCCTATTGCTGAATAAGGTCATATTTTGAGGTATTGAGGGTTAGAATTTCAACTTTTTTTTTTTTTTTTTTTTTTTTGAGGAACAATTGAACTTATAACCATAACCACACTTTTAGAGCTTTAATAGAGTAATAAGGAGGTAATGGATCAAATCCTCAATCTTACTGAAATACTCATACTCCAGCTCAAATTCACTTCTTTGTGAGAAATTTGCTTGGCCATAGAACAGATGATAATGACTTCAATCATGGCTTGTCTATTACAAGGCCCACAGCAACACTTCTCTTTTACAATGAAAATTTAAATGTACAGAAACTCACCACAAAAAAAAATTCAGCAAAATACTTAAAATCCCTAGAAACAACAGTTTTATATGGATTAATAAGATGAACAAGTATTCTAAAAGACAAAGCTCCTTAAAACTTCCCTTAATTTGAACATTACCATAAGAGTTTAGATCATGAAACTCAAATATAAATTTTAAAATAATCATTGCATTATCAAGTGTTAAAAGTATGTATTAGTAAAGATGTTTTTGGTGATTGTTATATGTACAAATGCATCCTTCTCTGCATTACCATTTAGAATCAAAATATAACATCTTCAAAATTACTGGGGGGCCGGGCATGGTGGCTCACTCTTGTAATCCCAGCACTTTGGGAGACTGAGGCAGATGGATCACCTGAACTAAAGAGTTTGAGATCAGACTGGCAACATAGCAAAACTCCATCTCTATGGAAAATTAACAAATAATAATAATAATAAGTAGCTGGGAGTGGTAACTCACTCCTGTGGTCCCAGCTATTTGGGAGGCTGAGGCAGGAGGATCGCTTGAGTTCTGGAGGCAGAGGTTGCAGTGAGCCAAGATCATGCCACAGCATCCTAGCCTGAAAGAATAAGACCCTGTCTCAAGAAAAAAGGAAAGGAAAAAAGACAAAATTTATTAGGGTATACAGGTAACAGTTTTTAAATGTCAAGTGATTTTGTAGGAAAAACTTCAATAATAAACATAATTTATATTAGGAATGTAACAATATGTGTCTATTTCTTGAGAATTACACTTTGATTATTGACCTATTACTTCAGTAACACCATGGTTTCACTTTCTACTAGCAGTTTTTTCAGTATTTAGTTTATAATAGATATCTTATAAATGCAGAGGCAAGGCCATATTTATCTGTACACTATGAATATGGGTAAATTCAGTTGTTATCAATGGCAGTTTCAGTCTGGAAATTGCATAACAATGGCCTAAAATATATACTGTTTACATGGTGTTCAATTAAAATGAAGAAAAATTGTTGTCTTGTCATTACAAAATAAATTACTGGGATATAACACCTGCATCTTCATGGAGTCTATTAGAATTGTTTACTTTAAATATGACTGAAGAAACATATCTTTTCATTATAGTAATATGCACTGGATTTGACATTGAGCATCTTGTTTTTATTGTTTTTGAAACAGGGTCTCTTTCTGTTGCCCAGGTTTGAATGCAATGGTGTGAACACAGCTCACTTCAGTGGCCTTGACCTCCTGGACTCAAGTTATCCTCCTCCATCAGCCTCCCTAAGTAACCAAGACTACAGGTATGGACCACCATACTTTTTGTAGAGACAGGGTCTCATTTTGTTACCTAGAATTCCTGGACTCAAGCAATCCTCCCATCTCAGCCTCCCAAAGTGCTTGAATTACAGATGTGAGCCACCACACCCAGCCCAGCATCTTTCCTTTAAAAAATTGTCAATATATATTTCTTGAAGTGTCTATAATTTTCTATATACAGGGAAATGCCATCTCATAGACTGTTCTTTTAGCTGACTTCTAAGTTGTTTCTTGAAAGTTCCAAAGACCACATTTAATTGAAATTATTTGTTCATTTGTTTTATTTATTAATTGAAGTTCAAGCATTTAAGTATATTTTGGTTTACTTGAGAACTTTAGATGTGCTTTTAATAAAAAATAATAACTTATATTTTATAAAGAAAAGGCTTACCTAATAGCTACTTTAATTTATTGATTATATATTATTGTTGAGTGTACTTGGTAACATTCTTGACATAATTCCAAAGTTTAATGGGCATTAAAATTAATGGTCGAGCTACTAAAAATTCTGTTAGGGTAATTTGGTCTAAAAAGCATTGTATCCAAGTTCATGACTAAATGAACCACAAAATTATTGAGGGCATTTGTGGATTACTGAAATGGAGTAATATTTATAAACATCTAAAATAATGAGTATGACCTTCAACAACATGGCATCTTGTGAATACCAACCAATAGAAAGTAAAGCAAACAAATAAAACAATACTTTTTTCTGTTCATAACGACCTTTAACCTCTTTCTGCTGACTTAAATTTAAAATCATATTGGCTCTCAGGGCCAGCTAGTTCATTGATTATACACACAGCACATCTCCCTTTTACCATGAAGAAAATAAAGTATCACATTTTAAGGGGGTTATGAGTAGTACTCTTAACGGGATAGTATCATAAGTTCAGCATCCTTTGCATACTAGTTTATTTTAAAAGTGTTTCAGTTTCTGTTATGGTTATTAAACAGTTTCAGTAGTCTTTCTCTTTTTTGAACAAATATGATAAATTAGACACTGTTTATAAACATCCATCTCTGCCTCAAGACCAAATTCCTATTTGAGTTTCTAGCCTGCTGGCCTGACTTATAGGTCTAACAGCCCCCTTAATTCTTAGTCAATTGCTTAAAATAAATTTTATCTATCTATGCATCTACTTTATCTATCTATCTATCTATCTATCTATCTATCTATCTATCTATCTATCTATATCTGTCTATCTATCTTTGATCTATCATCCATCCATCCATCCTATTTGTTATGTCACTCTAGAGAACCCTCAGTAATAAACTCAGTAACATAACATTTTTTCCAGGTTTCTCATCTGCTGTATTAGAAAGTCATGCAATTCGTATTATTTATTTTAATTAACAAAATTGCTGAAGCCTTGATGCCAAATAGCACAACAACAAATGTCTGCTCCACTATCACCCTCAAAGGTTTTGCATGGTGAATCACATTCCTTATTCATCCTTCCAACATGAAGACCCAAATTGATGTGGAAATTTCATTTAAAAACTTCCATGCTTCCTGCACATTACTCCATGAATTTTAAAAGAGAGGATTTACGTTTTTTATGCTTAGTATTTTTTGGATTGTCGCTTTTTAAAAAATCTTGTTCAAGGTCTGTATGTATCCTTGAATCATATATTTACTCAGAGATACCCTCATATTGAACTATCTTCCCTGAACTTAGTATTTATTGGCTTACATTTCAGGACTTTGTTTTTGACATATGCTCATTTTCTCCGTGAACTGTAATAATAGGAACATTTCAGGACTTTGTTTTTGACATATGCTCATTTTCTCCGTGAATTGTAATAATAGGAAAAAGATATCCTATCTTTCCTCAGTCCGTGGAATACCGCCAGATTAGACCTGGTATCCCTCTAAATCTTAATGGAAAAAACATGACAGAGACACATGACTCACAGAACACTGCTAAATCCTTGCAAATTTTTTCACTGTGCCTCTTAATTGACCTGTCTAAGCAATTTGACATTGCTAAACATTCTTTTCTTTTTTACAATTTTCCCTTCTTGATATACATTGGATGGCCAGGTTGTGCTGCATTAGATCTTTTAAGACTTCTCTTTTATGCCTCTAAAATACTCACATACTTTCTTTAATACCATGACAAATTTATGTATAAACATCGACTAAAATACTATTTATATCCCACTGTCTCCAGACAAAATTGAAACTGAATTACTTGTCTTAATATGGGACTGCCCAATTCTATAACTTACACAACTATACAGCTCACTAATGAATACATACTTCTTACCAGTTATTTTCCAGTGATCCAAAGTCACGTAATATTAATGTGTGAAAAAATGAATTCATCATCTCTGCCACCTATCTCTATCCTATTCCAATCTTGTTGTCTGCCATATCTCAGTAAATCCATATTATCTACCCAGTATCATAAGATGTAAATCTAAGAAGTAGAATTGTCTTCATACCTAGTAATCCTCACACCTACTGAATCACATAATCTTATAAATGTACATCCTAATTATTTATCAATTCTGTTTCAATTCCTCTTTGACCACTGTCCTTATTCCAGTCTAAATATTTGTCATATCATGACTGGAGCTTTACAAAATTCCTTGTGTCAATTTCACATTCTCTAGTCACATCCCTCTATCCTTGTCTTCTCCTCAACTGCCTCTAGTGGTCATCCTAACATGATTATATCAACTCCCAACTTTTTGATAGCTCCTCAGCAGCTACAGAATAACATTTAAACACAAGATAAAATATCAAATCAAAAAGTTACATCATCTCAATTCCTTCTCCCATGGTCTGATTCTTCACTTCTCTCTCGGTCTTGATACTCAAGTGATGCTATAGTTCATAGTGTATATTAGTTTTGTGTTACTGCTGTAACAAATCATACCAAATTTGGTTTCTTAAAATAATATACATTAGTTATCTCATAGTTTTATAGGTCAGAAGCCTAAGTTGACCTGGCTGTTTCCTGTGCTCTAGGTTTCATAAGACTGAAATCAAGGTGTCAGCCAGCTGGGTTTTTATTGAAAGACTGCAAAGAATATGTTTCCAAATACACTTCAATTGTTGTTGCAATCCAGTTTCTTGTGGTTTCATGACTGAGGTCCCCATTTCCTTGCTGGTTGTTAAAGTCTGTCCTTAGCTCCTGGATACCCATCATTGTTGTTACCTCTCACTGTGTATGAATATCTACATCTCAGAGCCTGCAATGTTGCTTCAAATCCTTCTCACACTTAGAATTTCTTTGACTTTTCTTCCTGACACATCTATCTGACTTCTGCCACTGCTCTCATCGGTCTCCATTTGGAGAAAGCTATCTGCTTTTAATGGCTCATGTAATTAGGTGGAATCAACCTAGACAACAGAGAGTAATCTCCCTCTCTTAAGGTTCTTAACCTTAATTCTACCTTCAAAACCCCTTTGCCATGTAGCGTAACATATTCTCAGGTTTCAGGGATTAGTGCATAGACATCTTAGGGGGACCATTATTCAGTCTACAATAGTTCTTATTTCTTCATGCTTATATTCATACTCTTACACCACATGATAATATATCTACCTTTTTACCTGTCTGGAATACTGCTCTACATCCTTCATAACTCAGCTTAAAAGTTGTCCCTTCTGAGAAAACAGGACTGCTTTGATGAAACTTCTACGATGTCACCCTTTCTCATTTTCTTCTACCTCCCTTATGTGATTAACTTATTTTACTGAACCTGTGCATATCTGTATGTTTACTAGTAAGTAAAACATGTGAAAATAGAGATGACACTTTATTTATTTACTTTTATTTTTGAGATTGAATCTCGCTAGTCGCCCAGCCTGGAGTGCAGGGGTGAAATTTCGGCTCACTGCAACCTCCGTCGCCTGGGTTCAAGAGATTTTCCTGCCTCATCCTCCTGACTAGCTGGGATTACAGGTGTCTGCCAACCACGCCCAGCTAATTTTTGTATTTTTAATAGAGAAAGGGTTTCACCATGTTGGCCAGGCTGGTCTGGAACTCCTCACTTCAGGTGATTTGCCCGCGTCGGGCTTCCAAAATGTTGGGATTACAGGCGTGAGCCACCGCGTCCGGCCTGCATTTTATTTTTAAATCACCATAGGAAGTCCATCATAAAAATGTAAAAAGTAAATTAGAAACTGATTTATTAGTATGACATCCATATAAACAAATCTTTTCTCATAACTTTTTGTTATTCTAATTGAGTTAGCATGCATTGTATTACTCAATTACTTCCCTTAAGACCCTGTCTGTAAATATAGTTACATTCAGCAGTAGGACTTCAACATATGAATGGCGGGGTGGGGAGAGCAATTAAATTCAAAGCAGTATATATGTGTTAATGCCTGCCTCATTGACAGAATTTTGTGCTTAAGCTTTTAATATTACAGTGACTCAAACACATGAACTTCTAGTGCCACATGATATGGAGAAGTTTATTGGAGAAAAACTTACAGTCAAAGAACTAGTAGAAACAAGTCATATTCAAAATCTCTTTATTCCACAGCTTAGGCTAGACACAAATGGCTTCTGGACTCTATGACTAATAATTGGTAGAGAAGGGCCCTCTCCTTAATAATGCTGTGTTTATAAAGTCAGGGGGCAGAAGTATCTAGGTGACCTCGTTATGGAAGACTTAGTAAAGGGGAACTTCTAGATCCTATTGGCTGGTATCAACTTCTTCTGCTGAACTAACTTGGAACTTCAGTGTAAACTCAGCTACAAGAGGTAGACAGTGAGCCTCCAGGACTATCCATATATGTCACTTATCAGCTTTCAAGTGAAAAATTATTTTCAGAAGGCAATATGACATAGTGGGATAACATAATTAATGATCTTTTAAGTCAGACAGACATTTATAGAAATCACAGATGTGTCATGTGTGAGCTGTAGTTTTTAAATTCTTTTGGGAAAAGGAGTTTAAAATTATTTTTATAATATAGACCAAATTATTGGGTATATAAATTTAAAACATATGTATTAGCACAATGTATACAAAACCTCCTGTATTCAGTGATGATTAGCTTTTCAAACCACTACCCTTCCGTTTTAAAATTAACTTTCAGAAATGAACTTACCATGGCCACTGAAAATATAAGGTTTTATTTATTATTTTGTGTGTTTCATGCTGAATAAAGGTTACCAGAAACCAAGCTTTACTTACTGAGAATTAAGTTGTAGTAGAAATGACTGATTCTCTGGTTATTTATGTCACTTTCTCATTATTTGGAAACTGGATATACATAGAATTCTTGACATTCCTGTCTTTTTAATGTGCTAGGAAATTATTACTATTTGGCCTTTTTTTTTTTTTTAATAATGCAACACTTTTCAAACATATAACCAATTTACCTGACAGAGGAAATCAGTGGACAAGACATTAGTTGATAGGTTGAGGAGAGAAAGCTCCTCTAATTTAGAGTGATGATAGGTAATTGTAAGTCTGGAAGTTCTTATATTAGTTATTATGAAAATTGCCAAGAGAATGGGGCTTCTGATGCACTCTTTATTAGTGTGATAAAGAGGTCTAAAACAGAGAATAATTTACTAGTTAGTTCATCCATTTAAGGAAGAAAACTTCTCTTAGAGGGATCAAAATGTATTTATACATGAAAATCTAATGCAATGATGCTGAGGTTTTAAGAAAATGAAAATGCTAAACATAATAATATCAACCTCTCCTATAAAGGTCCAGAATATACAGATTTTTATATTTGAAAATATTTATAAAAACGGTTGGATAAACTTTACTAGAGGCTAATATGCCCTCAAGGCCAAGATTCTTTGATGATCAATACAAGTTAAAAGCTATTGTTATGATGAGCTCTGATGACTAAAGACCTTCAAGAACTCAAGGCCTTTCAGATATAATTTTCAAAGAAGATAAAATACAATTGTAATGGTAATTTGGGAAAACGTACAGAAGTATTTTTTTCTCCTTATGTTTTTATCTACTTTATTTTATTACATAAATTTAAAGAACAATATATACTTTATTGTAAATACTTCTAACATTTTATCTTTGAACAAAATGACTACTTTTAGTACCAGTACCAAATCTAGGACTAATGATATGTAGCAAATGTATTTGCAAGATATCTTAATATATATTTATAGAAAATAATATGAGAAAAATGTTATTTCCATATGGCCAGATATATTTTTTTTAATTCACCCAAACTTAAGTTTATAATATTAATTGCATTGTATAAAAATATGTTGTTCTTTTGCCATAGAATCATATATTCCAAATGTAAACGAGTTGCCTTAAAACCAGTCAGCCTTTATCAAAAGCTAAATAAATAATGTGTTTCTGTAGAAAAATTTTAGGTACACTTTTGTAGTTCATCAGTAAAATAATTGACTTTAAAGTTGTGAGGTTACTTGGCGTTTTAAAATCTTACAATAAAATTAAAGAAAATTCAGGTCTCAATTAAAAGAAAATGAAAACATGAAAGGAGGGTTCCATAAGTGACCATAGCACAGCAATTGATATATATATTTGTTTTTGACAGCTGTGAAAAAACATTTGTTTAATAGTTCAGAATTTGTTAAATCACTCTAGAGAGGCCTTGCTTTTCTTCTTTGAACTCTTAAATATTTGGTAGCTGCCATCTCATTAATAATGTAAATGATGGCTTCTAAGAATGTGTCGTTTTTCCATTTCTTAAACTACGCTATTTTTAAGCTGCTATTCAAAATATTATTTGCTAGGTACATTACTACAAATTTCTCAGGATTAAGTTACTCTTCCTTCTCTGTTTTACCTTTTCTATGATTCATAGTACCTTTTCTATGACTCACTGTAAGACACTGTAATACACTGTAAGACAACAACCCATTGTTGTCTTACAGTAGATATTCTATAATTATCCAACTGATGGATATTTTATGCTTCTCAAAACAGATACTTCTGAATGAAAATGGGAGGAAGATTAGCACTTTCTTGTTCTTAAAATAAATTTTATTTACAAATTAATATTTCAAGTTATTTATTATACATTAGTTTTATAAAATAGTAACTCAAAAGTTTTCTGATAGATTGAGTTATTTGATTATAAATGCAGTTCAAAATTCTATACATTAAGATTAAAAATGTCAATGATGGGCCGGACGCGGTGGCTCAAGCCTGTAATCCCAGCACTTTGGGAGGCCGAGACGGGTGGATCACGAGGTCAGGAGATCGAGACCATCCTGGCTAACACCGTGAAACCCCGTCTCTACTAAAAAATACAAGAAGCTAGCCGGGCGAGGTGGAGGGCGCCTGTAGTCCCAGCTAGCTACTCGGGAGGCTGAGGCAGGAGAATGGCGTGAACCCGGGAGGCGGAGCTTGCAGTGAGCTGAGATCCGGCCACTGCACTCCAGCCTGGGCGATAGAGCGAGACTCCATCTCAAAAAAAAAAAAAAAAATGTCAGTGATGGAGTACAAATTATATTCCCAGTTTGCAACCTTGAACACTGTATTTGCTAAGTGAATAAATTAGAACCACCTCCACAACCTAATATAAACTGTAGTATAATCCAGCTTTGAATTTTCTTTCTGTGCTTCTCAAAAATTTTACTCTAAGATTCTGTGACAGTCAATTTTGTTTTTCATAGAAAAAAAAAATGTGGCAAGAATTTAAAATGTGGCAAGACATTTTAAGTTTAAGAATATAAAAATCCCCTATAGTTGTAAGAGTTAAAGAAAGAGGAAAGAAACACAAAATGTGGATCAAGAGCCAAGGACAGTTTTATTTTAGAGAAATAACCTGAGAGGGGTTTCTGGCTGTTTTTGGTCAGGAGCACTCTCTCTTACAGACTAAGAGTATATACTGGTTTTAGAGTGAGAGGATTTATCACAAGCTTGGAAGGTTTCCGTGTCAGGGAGAAGTTTTATGATGTTGTTGGAATGTCTCTGGGCAGAGGGGAGGTTATCTTGGGGCTGATACTTTCCAGTGGTGAGATTATCTCAGGGCTGGCATCTTCCTGGCCGTAGTGGGATTATCTCGGGGCTGGCATGTCTCTGGTTAAGGAGGGATTTGGAATGTTTCTGATCGGTGATGTTATTTGCGGTTTATGTTCATGCTAATCTTAGCAATAAGGCTGATGCCCTTTGGATTTAGGCAGTTTTTTGATCAAAGTGAACTTTAGAATGGCAGTGCTTGCCCAAGGTAGTGGTGTTCCTGCTCTGTCAATAGCTGTTCCTTCTTACTTGCCTTTTGAGGTTTGGATGGCATGACTTTCTCACTCTGGTAGTAATGAATTATTTAATCCTATGAAAGAAATAGCACAATAACAGTATAGTTATATTAAGCATCATTGAAATAATACTTACTATATTATTCCAGGGATATTTTTGTGCTTTGTTGATATAAAGGACTACAATTAGATTTTCATGTCAATTTGAAAAGGAAAATTAAATATGGTATATGTATAAAGTAACTGCATAACAGTGAAGCACAACGTCAAAGGCAAACAAAATAGTATATCAGCCTTGAATGTTAGACACAGTAATCATTTTAAAAAATCGATTAATTGCGTTACATGTTTATTTTTATCAGCATAGACTTTAACTTCAGTTTTATAATCATACATAAAAAAAGATAACTCTCATATGCATATCTTTCTCACAATCTTCTTAAAAATTCATTCAAACTTAATACAACTCTCTTCAATTATAAAATTATAAAAGTAATTTCTGTTTTCTCAATAATGGATCATTTCATTATATCAATATTCAAGTATAAGACATAGACATAATTCTGCTCTTCATTAGTTCTTTTATAATCTTAGTCTGTTTTGATTGTTTATGATTTTAATTTTACATCTTGTCCCCAGATTTTCTTGAAGATTTTTTCTAAAATATTGTATGTTCTGATTAGCACTATCCTCAAACAGATCTAATTTTCTGTAAATAAAGCAACAAATTATTTGCCTAAGTAAAAATTGTTATTTGTTCTTATTCTTCATTGCCCTGTCTTTTACTTAGGCAAACCTTTTAAGGTTTTCTTTTTATGCTTACACCGTGTGCTTTTATGACAATATAAATCAAATTTGTTTTGCATCTAGTTTAAGTAATTTAATTCTTTTATTTTGTACATTTTGAAATTTCTGGTGATCTGAGTTTTGTGTATTTCTGCTTTCTAATATGAGGTTTTTGTTTGACTTAACTAGACTGAGATTACCTTCTTTGTAATAGGATATTGGTTTTTGCCACAAATAACTTCATAAGACACTATAAACATACACACAGGTCAGAATTCTAACATAAATATATTTTATCGTTTTTCATAAAACTAGTGAAAAGAGTATTTTAATGCCCTGAAAATGATGATCTTGCTTATCCCATTAGCTACCTCAAAGAAGATTTTGATTGTCCATCCTGAAAATTTACATTTTAGAAAGTTTCTGAATTAAACCCTAAGGGATTCCTTTTCTCTGCGATTATCCTTGTTTATCATCCCTTTGATTTTATTTAACACATTAGCTGACAACAAGAAAAGATCCATGACCTTAATCTTGCTGATCCTCCTATATCTATTAGGCATATGCCTAATTTAAAAAATGACTCTTCTACTTTGTCCTAAAGCCAGAAAACTCATTTTTCCTCAAACTAATCAATGAAACCAGTTTAGAAAATCAGTTTTTCTTTTCTCGAGGGAAGAAATGTAACAAGGAAAAACAAGAAAGAAAAAAACATAACTTAAAGGCATTATTGAAACATGAAAACTGCATTTTAAAACTGTGAATCTAGATTGCATACATACTTCAAATAACGGTAGAGGAATTAGCACAGCAGTACCTGCAGTTGGAGCCTCACCCACCATTGCCTGAACTTTGTTATTATTATTATTATTATTATTATTATTATTATTATCATTATTATTATTCAGATGGAGTCTTCAGTGTTACCTGGGCTAGCCTCAAATTCCTGGCTGGGCTCAAGTGATTCTCCTGCCTCGGCCTCTTGAGTGTAAGCCCTATTTTTGTTATTTGAAGATTGTCATACCAGTCGACAGTATACACACAGTGGTATTTGAGATATTGTACATTTTTCATAAATGTGTGTTAAATTAATATGACATTATGTCACCTTGATCTTATATTCATGATGTATGCTGATAAAAACTTTCTCCCTTCTGCTCTTGCAATTTTAAAAATACAGAATAAATTTCTTTTGGTTATACCCTGAATGAGAATCACATTTCAATTTTATTTATATTCTCTAAGTAAGCAGTGAGTTCACTGTTTTACAAACACCCTAACTATTCACAGGTTTAAATTTAAACAACTACCAAACAAAACCACTGAAGCACTATGCAAAAGACCTCACCTAGGATGTTATTAACCAATATCATGGTCCTACTTTTCATGAACTTTATTGTGCTGTTTAAGTTTGTGAGGATATGTACAAGTTACTGTTAAATAAGCAAAATCATAATTTCAGTCAATAATTTAAAACAAGTTTTCTAGAACTCTTATAAATTCATAGATTTATATTTCAAATAAACAGTACTTTCCAAAAATTTATGCATATTTTCTCAATATTCTGTATTGTCTCCATAACTACACTTAATCATCTTTTCTTTCATAAAGTTATTTCCTACATTCATAAGACACTTTTGGTTGCTCTACTAATTAGTAATAGGAGGGGCATTAATTTTACTGATAAACACTGGAAGATGAAAAACCAGAATTTCTTTGATAAGACTAAACTTCACTAATTATTAACAATGGCAGAAAATATATAACACTAAGAGGACGAATTGTGATATACTGGGTCTTATAGAGATTAGAACTGAAATCTTATTCATGATACAAAGCAGTCCAATGGAGTAAGCTATTATTTTAATGACATGTTTTGTTATCAAGCATAATAATTTTAAGAACAGTTATAATAATCCATAACAAAAAATAGTAATTTATGAATTTCTGTTATGGGGCTTCATCTTTTCAAAGCACTCTCTACATTTCTACTCCCTCACAAATCAAAATACAGTCATATGTGACTTATCCCAGTTGTGTATTGAGAAATATATTTAATCACTGTACAAACATCATAGAGTATAGCTACACAAACCTAGATGTTGTAGCCTACTACATACCCAGGCTATATGGTATAGACTGTTATCACTAGGTTACAAACCTATGCAGCATATTACTGTACTGAATGCTGTAAACAATTGTAACCCAATAAGTATTTGTATATCTAAATGTATCTAAACATTAAAAGAGGTACAGTAAAAATACAGTATTACAATCTTATGGGACCAATTTCATCTATGTGGTCTGTTATTGACATCATGTGGTTCATGACTATACAACAATTACAACAACTATTACTCATTTTCCCTTTGAGTTTTATGTTGATACTCTAGAAGAAATTGATTGATCTCTTTCTTTTCATTGAAGCTTCCATTGTCTTTGTTGTGTAAGTATCTTTCAACACCGCACAAAATGAGTCATTATCAAACTATGGAATGAGACTGATCAGTCAGGTCACTTCTGATAATCCATGCTGAATACATGTGAAGGGTTCATGTGGTGGAGAAAATTTTAGAACATGGACACAATGAATTCACAAAAGGATTTGAATCAAAGTTTGTCTCCTACCAGTGCCCAGACTTTTAAATGTTATGCCACAGTATGTCTCTATGAATGGTGATCTTAGTTACAATCAAGTTTCTACCTAATAATTGGAATAATATGATTCCTAAAACAATCATCCTAAGCTCTTTCACACAATATTTCTTTACATATTCCGTAAGGCTGTTTTTAGGTGCTCCCATAATTTACTATCTATAAATGTTTTAAAATTCTAATTTTTTAAAATTGTCTGTTTACATTTAATCTTCCAATAGCCTGCTCCCTGAAGGGGGTTAGCTCTAAAATATATTTGTAATTTCTATATTTACATCTCTAATATTTAGCCTATATCTGATATATAGCAGTTACCATTTAAATGCTTGTTGAGTGAATTAAAATGGATGTTATTTAAGGAGAAATTATTTTAACAAAACATCTTCAAAATAAATATTTAATACACTTATCTTATAATTTTATAATTTTATTCATAAATAGTGACTCCTGCTATGCTTGAGTATATCTTTCGGATGCATTGGTAAGCCAATGTACTGAGCATGGTAGCTACTGAAGGAAAAAAAAAAACACATATTTTATGTTGTATCAATTTACTTGAAAATTTTATAGTAATCATGATTTAAATGTTTGCCTATATAGCTTTCTGTATTTAGGAGGCTGTACATTGGCATTGTGTCACCTAACATAGCAGGTATTCTTCCTAGGATAAGTGTCAGACATACTTCTTAGGTTATTTTATTCATAAAAAATAAAATGATAATGAATTCAGATGTATGATTCCTAATATTTCTCAAAATATTTGTTAACTTTAGTGTCTCTGAATTTTGATGAAAAATTTTAAAGATTTATATACATGATTTTATATACATGATTTTTATCATATTGAATCATATTCTAATACATTAAAATAAATTCATTGAAAATAAATGTTGATACATAGCGCCTTCGTGATTTTATAACTAAAGATTATAACCTTGAACTTAATATTTAATGGGTCTTTGATTTTTCCATGGCAAACAATGTTTTTTACTTTTCATCAAAATATTTAAATTGATTTTGTGTATCTGTTCAAGTTTTCCAAATGGATCACAGTTCTTTGAAACTAGAATCTACATGTTTAATATACTTCCCATTCATGCCAACTCATCCTATCTCTATATTGGATATTCAAAATAAAATAAGCATTCAATTATTGATTGCTATTGGCAATGTTTTCATCTGTACATCACTAAGGTGGGAAGAAATACATTCTGTTTTTGAGATGGAGTGTCACTCTGTCACCCAGGCTGGAGTGCAGTGGCACAATCTCGGCCCATTGCAGTCTCTGCTTCCCAGATTCAAGCGATTCTCCTGCCTCAGACATCCAAGTAGCTGGGATCACAGATGCACACCACCATGCTGGCTAATTTTTGTATTTTTAGTGGAGATGGGGTTTTGCCATATTGCTCAGGCTGGTATTGAACTCCTGTCCTCAGGTTATCTGCCCATCTAGGCCTCCCAAAGTACTGAGATTACAGGCGTGAGCCATCATGCCCGACCAAGAAATATATTCTTTTTATTTTATTTATTTATTTATTTATTTTTGAGCCGGAGTCTCGCTCTGTTGCCCAGGCTGGAGTGCAGTGGCGCGATCTCGGCTCACTGCAAGCTCTGCCGCCTCCCGGGTTCAGGCCATTCCCCTGCCTCAGCCTCCCGAGAAACTGGGACTACAGGCACCCACCACCACGCCTGGCTAATTTTTTGTATTTTAGTAGAGACGGGGTTTCACCGTGTTGACCAGGATGGTCTCCATCTCCTGACCTCGTGATCCGCCCGCCCCGGCCTCCCAAAGTGCTGGGATTATAGGCGTGAGCCACCACGCCCGGCAATAAATATATTCTTATATAATTTTCAGAGAAAATTTATATTTGAAACTTTAAACAGTTGGTTACACACTTTCTGTTTTATATTCCTTAAAATATGTCAACCACAAATAATAACATTAAAACACATGCTTTCAGGTAGTATATAGTTTTATAAATTAAATATTTTTACTATTGTATGTTATTTAAGAATAGTTAAGAAAAAAAGATTGCTATATATGGTAGCCAACTCCGACAAGAGATATCTTAATAAAATATCAACTAAAAACAAATTGTATAATGCTNTATGGGAGCCAACTCCGACAAGAGATATCTTAATAAAATATCAACTAAAACAAATTGTATAATGCTAATCAAGATTTATATTATTTATGTCAATGACATTATAACTATATAAAATTTTAGTATAAATGTAGGTATTTAGTCTTCCTGAAGTTAAATACTTCTGAGGAAGTTTTACATAGTGTGCATTTCTTCTATAAAAATATATATATGTGGCCGGGTGCGGTGGCTCACTCCTGTAATCTTAGCATTTTGGGAGGCTGAGATGGGTGGATTGCCTGAGCTCAGGAGTTCGAGACCAGCCTGACAACACAGTGAAACCCATTTTCTACTAAAATACAAAAAATTAGCTAGGCGTGACAGTGTACACCTGTAATTCCAGACACTCGGGAGTGTGAGGCAGGAGAATTGCTAGAACCCGGGTGGCAGAGGTTGCGTGAGCCAAGATCACGCTACTGCACTCCAGCCTGGGTGACAGAGTGAGACTCCATAAAAAAAAAAAAAAAAAATACAATTTTATTGTAATTATCTCTTCAAATATTCTATATTCCCTAGATTGAAAGATAGAGTTTATGTCTGTAACTCTCATATAAATAGTTACTATATTGACTGTCAACATAGTTCACTGGTCTGATGGTTTCATCATCGCTAAGAAAAAACAACGGAAAAACACTGCTAATTGATCTGGTAGGTATTTCAGGCATGTTAAGATGTAGAAAATATGTGCTTAGAACCAGTGAATACAGTAATAGTTGAACAATAAATGTGTTAAAATAAATGTTTGCAATATCATAAAGCATTAGGTTATTATTTTGCAAGAATTAACACAGTACAAATAATACTATGTACTTGCATAAAATTTAATTTATTGAGCCAGTTTTGAAATTATTATTTGCATGTAAAACACAAAATTTAAAAGTTTCCAAACATACTGTAAATATTTTTAAATGTTCACATAAGTCAAAATTAGAGAATTGTAAAACAAAATGTTCATCTGTTTATACAGCAGTTAAGACCTGACATTTATAATATGGAGAAAGAAGCTTAAAATCTAGATATTTCTAAATATTTGAAGTTACCATAAAAAATCAACTCATTAAGTTTCAAAAAATAAATTTATTACAATTTTATCATTTCATATTGATAAAATGCCTTACTTTTATTTTTGAATAAAAGCTTCTCTGAGCTACCATAACAGCAATTATTCTTCTAAAACCAACTGGAAAAGTTGTATAATTGTTCCATGAAGGTCTGACCCCCCAAAAAGCAATCTAAAAGGTCATGAATTTCATTCACCTCAAAATATTTTACCTGTCTTTTAGTCTAAGAAATTAATTTCATGATGATAATGGTTAAGAGTTCTTTAAGTAAATACTTCAGGGTTATAACCTCAATTCACTCATACTGGATGATTTAAAAAGTAAAACACTAAACAAAATCTTTTCAATAATCGGTGTGTTTAAAGCAGATATTTTATAGAAAATTATATATGAGTCTCTGAAATACTGAAGTGACTTCAATCTGGGAGGCTTATATGTTTTATATTTCATGTATATATATGTGTATATATCTATATACTTTAAATTCTGAATGTATAAGTTTGTTACATAGGTATACACATGCCATGGAGGCTTCCTGCAATTTCTATCAGCATTTAAGTATCTTTATTAAAAGCCATAAGAAAATGTTTATTCATCAAATATATATGTTTATCCTAATCTACATTTAAAGAAAATTAGGCAAAATGTTCTGAAGATGTGTCAGAAGCTTAACATGCCTAGCTTAAAGTTTCACCATCTGTTGTCTTTTTAAATATTTGAGCAATTATCACTATGCTTCATGCAAAGGAAGACAAATTCTACGTTTGGCCGCATTTGATGACAACCGAGGGTGTATCTCATTCTTCATGTGAGAAAATGCCAACACTCAAAGACTACAGTATCAGCATTTGAAAAATGACTATAGTATACCCATTTTGAAAAAGAAATAATGTATTCAGGGCACCATTGTGTATTATTTTTTCTTAACATTTTAACTATTTTTTTCTAAAATTATCCACTTACTATTTTCATGAAATGTATAATCCTTGAATTTAGATACTAAAATCAGTCTTCATTCATTTTAGGAAATCACAATGGGATCTGGAAGGTAGTTTCTCACCAATAAACTATGAGAAATTATTATTTCAGAGTTCAACCTAGGGCTTGAAATTGTTACCCCCTTAAGTTCCTATATATTAAAATAATTAAGCAGAAAATGTAAAATACAGTATTTTGAACTAATACCTGTGCATTACATATGAACATGTATATATTTCTATCTACTTTACATGGGTACATGGGCTTTAAAATACAATGTATTTAAAATACAATGTATCAGTAATATCTACCTATTTTCTACTTATCAAATTACTGAGGAAAATACTAACAAATTTCCTCCTCTCCATCATTTAAGAATGAACAAAATAAGAAAATATTTAATATCACTGTCAATATAATAAATCATTTAATGTGTCTACCAATGAAGAATTTTCTTTCCTTTTTTGTTTCTGAATTGAAAGCAGGGAAGTATGCTTAGGGGAACAGGAGACAGAAACAGAATATAAGTCAACTTCGGAGATTACAGGGCTCCAAAACTTACCTCTCTGAAACCAGGAGGTCATAACCATTTAATCTTCTACAATTGCAAGCTTCCTAATTTTATAAAGACATGTTTAAGAAAAACAAAATTATGTTTGTATTTATCTTACCAAGCTTTACTATTTCTCAATACTTTCTTCTTGTTAAAAAAAAGCTTTTAAGCACTTTTAATACTTTAAAATTGGGGTCAGTAATACATTTGTAAGAATATATGTTTTTTAATTCTGCAAAAGATAGTTATAGTGACTTTCCTTCCTTATATGAGGAAGATAGTAGTGATTTGACATAAGCTGTTACTCATGGGGTGAGAAGTAATTGTTTTGCCTATGATTAAACTTAATGATTCAGGGAACTTAGCTGTTTTATTTTTCAAGTCCCAAAGTAAACATCATGCCACTTTTAAAACTATCAGTTATAACTTTTTTTCACATGAGAGGAGAGAAACTGATAAAGATAAGGGAAATTGTACAATTAATGCTTTTACTTTTAGTAGAAACATTTGAAAATGTTTCATCTTAAGTAAATTTAAAGAAAATAATCAATTTTGTGTAACAAAGAGAATGTATGGATATTTGTAAAAGCCCTGGTTTGAAAATATTTCAATAAAATAAAGATGTGACTAATTGACAAATGAATTAACCAATAATACATATATATCTATGTATATATTTTAAAAATTAATTAACATCAATTTAATAAAGACAAACTATACATGGATCATCTGATAATTTCAAATGTATATATTAAAATTCACCTTCCAACTTATGTGTTCTTTAAAAGAAAACAGCATTTTATTATTGTTATAGCTGTATAATACATGGTATAAATAATATCATTATTAAATGTGAGTTGGCTTTTTAAATTATATTCCTAAAGGCAAAGTGTGACATAATTAGTTAATAATATGGAGCAAAGAAATTGTCAGTAGTCAGTAAATATCCAGGTTTGTCATAAACACAGTTGTCAGAAACTAGGGGGAAAATCGCTCAATACATAGACCCCTACGAAGAGTAAATAAAGCAAACATTTTGAGAATAGAAAATAATGATTAAGAATATAAGTAGGTAATACATGTTGAGAAATAAAAACAAAATCCTAAGCACCTCAAATGATGGAACAAAACCCCTGTTTCCCAAGGGGTCCCCAGAGTAACCTTGAAACCTGAGTTATTGGCAAGGATGAAATGGGAGGTCAGACAGGTCTCCATATACCCCCTTCCTTGCCAACCACTCTTAGGCTTTCTTCCCTAAGGGCTAAACAGAAACCAGCCTTATTGTAAGGCTACCATTGATGTCAACCAACTGCCTGATGCTACCCCTCCCTTTTGTAGTTTCAGCACAACAGCCAAGCAGCATTTCTTCCTAAGAGTCTATGGACCATCGGGTGGTCATGGCAAGTCTATGGAGATTGTGCAGGAAAGGTTCTCCTGTCCCATGCTTCATATTTTGGTGTTAGAGAGCAGAAAACTCCACACTGGGATTATGCTAACTCTGTTTTTGATCCTGGGTCCCAGGAAGGGGCATGAAACTTAATTGTGCATGTGCACATTTCTCGTCTCATAAATGATCATGACTTCTCCTATAGTTTATTCAATATGTATATTCTGCCACCTTGTTCAGCATTTCTGTTCCCTTTGCCCCTCTCTTGAAGGGTTTGGTTGACTTCTTGCTTTGTTCTACTTTTTCCAGTGTCTGTTTCTGGCTTTTGGCTGGAAGCTCCAATTCTCAGTCTGTCATAGTGGCCACCCTGTGGGCTGCAACCCTTTATGAGCAATAAAACTGTCCTTTTCAAATTTATGAACTTCATCATTCTTCAGTTTAAAATGTTATTGGGAAACAATGAAAGTATAGAAAAATGAGAACAATTAATACATATATGAGATCTATTGATTTAACTATGCTATCAATTATGAACTGTTTTTTATAATAAATATTAATGGAGTGTTGATCTCAAAAATGACATATATTCAACAAAATCTGCTGAAAAAAATTCTAAAGCAAAATCACTTCAGAAAAGGAGTAAAATAAAAACAGTTTCTAAATTCACTGCAGTATCAGTCTTCACACTGAGGCACAATTCACCAAAATGTAGAAAACTCAAATGTGACTCAAAAAAGAAGGAAAATGAATAAAGGTTGACTGAATGAAGCTCATTGAAATGCAGCATCAATATTGACACTAAACTATATTTGGAACATGTTTTATATAATTGTAAGAACTTTTAAGACAATAATTATTAGGTTGGTGCAAAAGTTACTGCATTATCTGTCATTACTTTTATGGGAAAAACCGCAATTATTTTTGCACCAACCTAATAGATTCTCAAGAAATTTTATCAGTCCCAATTTTGAGTGATATCAATGTTTAATCTTAAATATTAAGACTGGTTTGTAATTAACCAGATATTGTAATATAATCTATAATTTTGCCTAAGATATCCTCTGTAAAATTATTGGTTAATGCTATGGTACTTATTATTTCTGTTTGTATTCTTATGCAAACTAGTTTTGTGTATAATTTTATGACTGAAGAAAATAAGAAAAGGTAATGTGTGCAACATCGAAGATAATATTTTTAATGTATTTCCCAGTCATTATTTTAAACTCAAAGGTAAAATGCATGTTTAATTTATGCTTTAGTGACTCAATTACCATAGAAAGAGTTTACTGATTCCTTATGCATGTTATAAAATTTGTAATAGGATGTTACTTGTATGTCTTCAGTTTGTAGCCAAGAATTTTGACAATGTTTTAGAGTCTGAGGACAATTAAGTAGGGCCAAATGCCTGATATCCTATAGTGAGTGTCTGGATATTTATGCAGGGTATACTATAAGATTATAAAAGACAACCTGTCAAATTTAGTGAACTCCAGCTCTTAGCTTTTAACATGATCTGAGTTAAAAAAATTAGGAAGGAGAAAGATCCTTTATAAATGGTTATGAAATATCTTTCACCCTCTTGTAGGGAAGGCCAGATAATTGCTTCTCCCATACATAAGGCTGAGTGAGAGAGGATTTTATCAGGTCTACCTGAACATTGGGTAGCATAAGGAATAATGTGAGAAGCTAAAGCTGAAGCAGCCTGAAGTGCCAGAGGGTAAAGAGACAGTGGGCTGTACTGGGAGTGTAATGGTTAATTTTACATGTCAGCATGACTGGCTGCCCAATTAGCTGGTAAAACATTATTTCTTGGTATGTCTGTGAAAGCATTTCTGAAAGAGATTAGCATTTGAATCACTGTAGTGAGTATAGATCAGCCCTCACTGATGTAGGCCGAATCATTCAATTTGCTGATAGCCAGATAAAATAAAAAAGTGGAGGAAGGGTGAATTTTTCTCTCTCTTCTTGAGCTGGGGCATCCATCTTGTCAGATCCTTGGGCATCAGCGCTCCTGGTTCTCAGACCTTCAGACTCCTGGACTTACGGCAGTGTCCCCTACCTTACCCCAACGCAGTCCCCCTCCCAGGTCTTCAGCCTTGGACTGACAGTTACACCATTGGCTCTTCTGCATATCAGGCCTTCAAACTCAGACTGAATTATGCCACTGGGTTTTCGGGCTCTCTAGCTCACAGATGACATATTGTGGGAATTCTGTCACCATAAACATGAGAGCTAATTCCCATAAAAAAAAAAAAATCCTGTATGTGTATATCTATATCCCATTAGTTCTGCTTCACAAAAGAACCCTGACTCATACAAGGTGCAGACTTCATATTCAAACAAAAGTTGTCACTGGGTATTAGAGAGCAAAGAGTTTGATTGCTGTAGACCAGATGTGGGCAATGCAAGAGAGAGGTTAATTGGCAATGCCTTGACAGCGATATTAAACAAGACTTTACCTGGAGGGTGAAGTTACAGAGACAAAAGAAAGACTGGTAGAAGATCCAGTGCTGTAGAGAAGCTGGAAGAGGCCAGCTGGAGGAGGAAATAAGTCCACTCCTGGGAATGCATTAGTGACTTACTCTGGTAGAAATATCTGTTAATAATTATGTGATCTAGGGAAAAAGAGAAGAAAAGAAAACACATATCACAATAGGTAATAAAAACTACTATAATACTTAGAGAAAGCAATAGATTACCTTTTCTCTTACAGTTTCTGAGTATAAAATTCAAAATTAAAACACAATTCTGAAAGTTAAGTACAGTAGGAATGTTTTACATATTAATTAAATTAGTAGATGGTTCTTAGGATAATAAGATTTTCAACAAAGTGTGTAGTCATGTTTCTTCTTTGTGTCTGACATATTATATTTACTGGGAATCAGAGTCACAAGTATATGATGGAACTCACTGTATGAATATTTGCCTTATGAACTTAGCTAAGCATTTTGTTACTACTTTTTAAAAATAAATTCCAAATAACTAATAAATCAAGAGAACAGAGTATTGCGTGTTTGACTCATTCACCCTTGAATGAACTAAGCAATTTGACAGCCCAGAGACATTTGACATTCAACAATCTCTGAAAAGCTATTTAACTGTTAAATGTTTTATTCTCACTAAATTTAATCCACCCAGGGCAATGCCCTTTTGACTGTCACAATCTTTACATGTTCCTCAATCATGTTGAATAATTTGACATTAATATCATGTTTAATGTAAATCTTCTGAGTGTTTTTTTTTTTATTAACAAGTTACTAAAAGATGATTTATGCATTGGGATTTCTATTTATGTACTTTCTACATTACTTTGCTTTCTGAAGTTCTTTCCTAAATTGCATCTTGAGTCAACCAAACTCCAGTGAAGGTTTTATAGATAATTTTATTTGAACAATATTTTAGAGTGAAATAATTTTGCTCTTGTATGTTTCATGAGCATTTCTATTACAATTCTTACAAAGATAAATTGATGGTATTTATTTATGATTTTATAAGTTATTTATATTTATTTTATAATAACAATATGCACTCCAGTTTGTATTTTCTTCAAATTGAGATACATTTTATGCATATAAGAGATGGGGAAAATATCACTGAGATAATAAAAACTATTTTGCAATTCAAAGTTGCAATATAATCTAGAATATATATGATGATTTTGACTTCAAAATATTCATAAAATTTTGCTTGTTTACTTTATGAATAAGACTTTATGTACTTTTTCTGGAATTTAGTCATTTTGCTTTGAGAAAACAAAAAAAGTCATTTGGAAAGCATGTTAAAGTCTTAATTCAATAATGACAAAATGTCATTACTTTGAAAAAACTTAATTATTTAAAATGTACTATTTTGTTTTATGACAGAAATATAGGAAAGTTTTACATTGTCATTACATTTATTTTTTATTTTAATTTTATATATTTAAGGAGTAGAAGTATAGTTCCTTGAAAGCATATATTGCATAGTGATGAGGTCTGAGCTTTTGCTGTACCCATCACTACCCAATATTGAACACTGCACCCAACAGGCAAATTTTCAACCCTCATCATCCTCTTACTATCCCCCCTTTTGTAATCTCCAATGTCTATTATTCTACTCTGTGGTCATTGGGTTTCTTTATCTCCACTTTATGTGTCCACTCTATATTTATTTTTTAATAAAAATACAAAGTGAAAATCATTGACCTACCAAACATGAGGAAATTTTGTTAGTGTAAAATATTATAAATATAGTGTAATATAGTACATATGTGAAAGTTAATCATATAAAATAACTATTTAAAATTTTATACACAACTAATAATTCAATATAAATACACGCAGGGAACTAATACCTTCAGATTCTAGTAGATATACTTTTGATATGTCATATATTACTTTCAGTATTTAGTTGTTACCTGAAAGTATAAGCAAAATGAGACCTATATTTCTCTTTAAAAACTAATTCCTCTTAATGTTTTTAACATAGCGTTTTCCAAAGAATGTTGTCACAGATGCTCAAGCAATCATTATATATTCAATTGAAGTTGAGATTATTCAGTCAGCATAGGAACATCTTGTCTGCAACCTTTCTGATCTGTATAAAAGCCAATAGATACTGTATGTAGTGGTATTATCTGAGAAGATCAATCTTGCCCAGGACACTGAGGGATCGTTCCTATCTTCCTTCAAGTGCTTTCATGAAATATTTACTGGGCAGATATACTAGAAGTGAATTTCAGTTTAGTACCTACTTTCAACCCTAGCTGTGTTGATGCATGCATTAGCCTTTCTATGTGAATTTTGGAAATATAACTTGGCTTATAATAATACATCAAGATAGTAAATTATTGATTATTTATAATGACTGGGGGAAATAAACACTGACATAAATAGTTCAAATGAAATAATTAACTGTATATATGTGAACTTTATTTTACATTATTTAAAATTGAACCCCAATCTCCATCATATCGGAGACTCAGCAATACATTGATCATAGGCCCTGATTAAGAAATCCAGTCGAGATCCAGATGCAGATTAAAAAATAGATAAACCAAAGCTTTTATTCATTGTGAAATTAATCTTGATAAAAAACATGTCAAAGGTAAACTAAACCAGAAAACTCTGAAACTTTTTATATAGACTGAAGGAAAAAAATCTATTTATGCTTGCACATTATAAACAAGTCTCTAAACTGAAATAAACAACATAACTTTCATACGATTTGAATTGCCATATTTACATAAATTTCAATCCAATTTTACTCGTCTTATAAAACTTTTTCTATAGATTTGTTTCACACAACAAATCAGAAAAGGTTTTGTGCTGTTTATAAATATCGCTAACTTGTCTTAAATTAATATGCATAGATCATATGCGAATATTTTATTACATTCTAAGGGCATTTTGTTCGATCCAGCTTTTAGGAAAAGAGACCACTGCTTACGCTATCTTTTTTCCACTGCGCATCATCTTTTTTGCTAAACTCTTAACTTACATAAATTTTGCTTTGCCATGTGAAAAAATTACACCCCCCCCCAAAAAAAAAGTCTACTTTAATTTCAAAGGTATGCACAATTACAGCAGGACAACATGATAACTTTGGCAAATACATGATTTTTTTTTTTTTTTTTTTTTTACCTACAGAACATTGAATTTAAAAGTCCTATTTATTGCCCACCCACCACCACTCCAATCAGGCTGCTCATTTAATGTTGATTTGGATATCAACTTACTATAACTTATTTTAGAAAGGATGCGAATAAAAGAACTATGCAGAAAAATGAGCACTGGCTTGGAGGAGCTTGAGACAGGAATTCTTTATCTGAAACTCATGAACTAACAAGCAGTAGGACTTGAGGCAAGACAAAGGCCTGGACTGTGATCCTATGAAAAAGAGCAAGTGGAGCTAGATGATGACTCAGATATTCTATGCCTACTTGAGTATTTTGTGAAATATGTTTTCCTTTCGTATTGCATATTATAAGACACATTTAAAAAAATTATGACTCATTGACCACACAGAGAGATTCACTCACACATAGACTTTCTAATGTCTCATAGATTCCTAGTCGCAACTTTTAAAAGTGCCTTATATTCAGCCTTTGGACAAAGTAGTACTACTATTTGATATACTTTTAATTATAGACTTGCTTAGAACTCTGGGCTGCTAACACAAGGATTAATTCTTAATTCTGTTATGATTATAAAGGAGGTGGAAACACTAGTCCTATGCTCTTTAAAAGTTATATGTATGATGTAGTGGTATAATATAATATTTTTTAATTTTAATTTTATTTTATTTATTTATTTTTTTTTTGAGGATGGCGTCTGGCTCTGCACCAAGACTGGGAGCTGCAGTTATGCAATCTCAGACTCACTATTAACCTCCACCCTCCCGAGTTCAAGCGATTCTTCAACCCAGCACCCCTGAGTAGCCTGGGGACTGCAGACATGCTGCCACCATGCCCAGCTCATTTTTGCTATTTTCTTTTAGTAGAGACAGGGGTTCTCACCATATGGTCCAGGCTGGTCTCAAGCTCTGACCAAATATTTTATTAAAAGGTACTGCCAACAAAAAACATAAACAATCAAACATTCTTTTCTTGTAAGATGTAAAAACAACAACAAACAACAATATATAACAACAAAACTCAATTCCACTGTTAGGGAGAACCCCTGCAAACCTATTGCTATGGAATAAAAGATGAATGCCTCCTGATTACTGTAAATACAAAAATTGCCGATGCAGGATTGGGTGTAAAGACAATACGAGGCTGGGCTGCCAGAACTAGTCAACAGCCACATGATGTGCTTCCCCCTGTAGAGAGCCTATGAACAGACCTGCAGTCAGGGAGGTTTCACATCACCAAGATTCCTATCCCAGAAAAGCAGATGTTCATAGCTCTGGGAATGGAATGCGACCCTTGTGGAGAGCCTATAAATGGATGCATGAGGGACGCCTGTTCATTTGGATAAGATAGGGCTATAAACGCCCTCATCTTGCCACAGCTCTTCTAGGCCTCTTTAGGGTTAAGGATACTCCCTTCTGAGAATTTCTGGTCTAACCGGTTGTCTAGCTTCACGTCCTGTTTCTATGGATTGTTTGTAACCAGCTTTTGCTGCAACTGTCACTGCTGATTAATATCTTGCTAATCATAGGTTATGGAAAGACTGTGTTTCTGTTTTAAGGCTCTGTTAGAAATTACTGATGCACAAACTATATTGTAAATGCTTATCTCTGTATACTGTACTTCTGCATACAGATGTTATGTTAAAGTATTACTTCATCCCCATGTGACCACCTTGCATCATAATCAAATGACCCTAAATCCCTCACTAAACTACCTCCCCCCTCACTAAACTTAATAGTAAATGCTGGTATATCCAGTGCATTGGTGGCATCACAGGACCAGAAGGTGGTGACCCCCCTGGACCCAGCTTTCACTATCTCATGTGTCTACTATTTCTCGACCTGCCGATCCGCCTAGGAACAAAAAAAGAGCACGGTTGCATTGCGGGCTGCTGGCCAGATCATACAATATTCCACAAATGTATGTCCTCTCTTGCCTAATTAGATCATATTTAATTTGGATTCACATATAAAATTTAAGGAATGCATGTGGAACATTGTTTAAAGAGTGAGAATATTTCTGTTATGGCACAATTTTTATTTATATCGCATTATTACAAAATTTACCTGATATCCTTCAGCCAGTAATAATCTACCAAATTCAGAAGCTTCAGGTTTATTTATGATAAGCTTCCTAGACAGACTGGGGACATTCAAATGCATTTAGTAGATAAGGACTTCCTGTTGTCTTTTATTCAAGTATTTTTACCAGGATATCTGTCTTCTATGTTAAAGTTAAGAAATAGATTTTAAGCCTGTTGAACCATTTTCTTCCCAGTTACTAATTTGTTTAGTAACATGATTGGTTCTGCAGAAAAGTATAAGGATTGATTATCAGAGTGAACTGAAAATCTGGGATAATATTTGTCCCATATCATGCTCATCAAGGACACTGACTCTCAATAAGATTCTCCATAATCAATTAAACAATATGACCTATTTAGTGGATATCACTAATCCTTTAATGTGCTTGTCAAAGTTCTCTGAAACAAACTGGTCATGATGGCAATGTTAAAGATTACGCATGAACTCAAAACCAGAAATCTTTTTTTTATCAAAAGACACAGATAAGCCAATACAAAAGAGTGCCCAATCTGCCAGTAGCGGAGGCCAATATGGTGCTCAACTATAGAAGAACGCATATGGTGGTCTACCATAGAAGAACCAGCTACAAGGACAAAGGTTGGTTTTCCCAAAGCAAATTTATCATGGTAAGGGAAAAAATTTGCCTTCACTGGAATGACATACATTCTGGATAATGATTTCCTTTCCCTAGACAACATATTTCTGCCAGGAAAAATAAAAAAATAATAAAATTCTTACCAAGGCCCTAGTCAACACCAAAAAAAAAAAAAAAAAAAAAAACTTACCAAGTGCTATATTGATACTAAAAGTATCCCATTCATTTTGTTTCTAAGCAGAGAACTAAAACAAGTAAAAATGAAGTACTAAGCTATTATTTATGAGTTTCAGTTATATTAACACATTTGCTGAGTACATAATGATAAACGTTATGCAACATCTTTTAACTGACTTCAAAGTAGTACCTTTATAAAAAAAAAAAAAAGATTTTTGGGGATTTTTTTTTTTTTTTTTTTTTTTTCCTGTGTTAGCTGAGACCATGATCATGGGATATTCGAATTTTGGCCTGCAAGATGCAGCATATTCTGGACCACTGGCTTTTATGAAGTATTACTCATCTTCTATAGCCTAAATGCAAGAGTCTAAGTAGAAACGTACACAAGTAACTTTCTTTTAAATGTGCGTATTCTCCAACTTTGTCACTTTGAGATCTGTTGTCTAAGAAGTATTACTATCTCTTGAAGAAATGTTTCCAAAGGTGGTAGACCTGTTCATTTTGACTTCTCATACCAGTAAGCCAATAGCCAAAAAGTTAAAATAGTGCCTAGTGTAATTAAGCCTCAGGTGACAAATCAGAATAAAAAGTGGTTATCATGAACTCTGTAGCTAAACTGTATGGGTTTAATTTCTAGCTGTATAACCATGAGCAAAATTACCTAATATTTATTTCACAGTTTTCTCATCTATGCAATTTGATTACTAATATTTAAATTTCCAAAGCTCTTTGAAAAGTAACTGTCACATGATAAGTGATACATACATATTTACTACTAGTAGTAGTATTAATGTGAAATAATGTTGCTCCAGTTGGGGAAGTAAGGAGTATATGTATGGAACCCAGGAGGTCCCCTGGGATGCAGCATACAATGATAAAATAATTGCAATCAAATACAGACAGGACCACCAAGTTTGGATAATGCTTCAATTATTCTACAAGATATACAAATAATACCTTCACATCTAAGGTTCTGAGAGTATTTGAAGTATAGTGAGAATAGAGGAAGAAAATTATAAACATATTATATCTATTTATGATGAATATCAAATAAAAGCCTCAAGTAGTGTTCCATTCCTTAATGCTTGCTTCTGTCTCCCTTTTTCCTTTCTCACTCTTTCTCTCCCTCACTCCCTCCCCTTCATGCATACTTTCTTTCCAGTACACTGTCACACTCTTTCTGTGCTTTGTTCTCTCTTTTACTGTTTCTATTTTACACTATCATCAGAATTTTCATTATTGTATTTTTCATCATTTTTACCAATTTAGGGTTATTTATAGATTAATTTATAATTAAATACGTGGGTGAACTTACATCAAGAATGACATCGGAGTAAAACAGAGGAAGAATGATTGTGTTGCCCTTATTGGTGGGGGATTATGCAAATAAAGAGGAATGTTGATTGCGAAATGTAGCACTCTAGATGAGTGACCGGTGGGATTTGAAAAAAAAGAAAAAGAAAAAGAAAAAAAAGACGGGGATTTGTATGCTTGCAATGTTGAGGGAGAAAAAGAACCAACCTTTATGCCTTTCTTCTATGGCAGCATGTCCAAGTATTTTATAAATTTTCAAATCCATTCTTATCAAGAGCAAGAAGAAGATAATATTTCTTTGCTATCAAGTCAAATATTGAGCCAAGTGCTAAATACCTTACTTGAGGAAAATGTATTAAAACCATATGTAATGTATTGTCGTTCTTATTTTTATAGATAAGAAATAATTCCTAGAGTATGTGATATAATTTTCCCAAATATCATATACCTAGAGAAAGGCAAAATTTGTTCTTCAACCAAATTCAAATTAAACCCAAGACCCATGTGTCATTTTTCTACTCTGCCGTGCTTCCTTAAGGGATGTGAAATTAGTTGAGCATGATATTAAGAAGATAGTGTAATTTTAAACATCATGTAGGAAACTAAAAGAAAGGCATCTTAGGGCATAGTAAACACTATGAATAAAGGCATTTAAATTTTAAAATTTCCAAATGAGCAGAGAGATATAAAAACGTTATTTATGGTTAGAGTTTAAAAACATGAAAGGCAAATGAATTTGGATATATGGTTTAGTAATTGTGAAGGCATGATATGTTTAGATTTAATTAATGTATCCTATTGGTACTGGGGAATCAGCAGATTTTTTAAGTCTAAAGTCCAACTGTGTGCGTGAATATACTAGCTAATCATGTTGTAGGAAAGAGCGTGAGTAAGAATATATCTTGGTAATCAGAAATCTAGACTGTATATGGTGGAAAAGCAGATCTCACATCTTGTTATGCAGTAGAATGACAAAAATTATTCTATTTTCAAGCCTGAGAAGTAATTCAACGTTTTTAAAAAAATGGTTCATATATTCATTACATTGCTTCCTATAGATAAGTGAGTCCATAAAGAAAGCAATGTTTCTCATTTCTTGTTCTTAATCAAATAGAGAGTAATCTCTCCATTAAACACGTTATAAGACTTTTCACCTGTGAACAAACAGGCAGCGTAACTTGAGCAGGAGTCCAAGGACAATACACGTAGAAGATACTACCTG